>NC_142605.1:9445764-9629615 GCF_041222555.1 Hakea prostrata
GCTTTTTGCGGTGATTTCGAAGCGTCGTTTCAAACTGGTCGTCGGTTGTCCTTAGCCTTCAACCGTCGTCTTATACCCGAGGCTATTTAAAGCCTTCGTGGGTACTCTCCGATCTATCCCGACTTCGCAAGATAGATTTGCTAAAGTGCCAAAGCAACCTTTCGTCCTTCGGCCCCGCTTCCGTATTCCTCGTACTCCAACGACAGCTCTATCCATTTCTAACAAGTGAGTTTTTTGATTTCTCATCTCTTTCCTCTTCCCCCCGAAGTAAACTGCACAGTAGATATACTTGGGGTTTAGTTTGTTGGTCTGTCGAAGCTTTAGAAAACTAGGGTTTCCCATTGTTGTTTGTTGTTTATTTCGCAGATGATACGGCTGGTTTTTTTTGTTGTTTTGCATAGTGGCTCCCAAGATCAACCCGAACTTTATCGAGCAAAATCTTGCAAGAAAAGGGTTGCGTCGGTGGTGGTTGGGGCCAAGTGCGGTGGTTTCCAGCTAGTGAATCCTCCAAGCGTAAGGCGATCGCTGGCGGTGAATCTTCAAGTCGATTCCCCGCAGCTTCGTTGATGCCGTCCCCTCGCGCCTCCTTTGCCCGAAGTGACCGCTCGTCTTTCCCCAGAAGATCTTGATCACCCGTTGCCGATGGTGCTGCCGGCACTCCCCGCTGGTGAGCCTCGTTGTGAGCCTCACGGTGCACCCCGAAGAAGACTCTTCGGGCATCCGAGGCAACTATGTTGGCATCTCGATGAAGGTGTGGTCCCAACAGTGCTGCTCCTATTTCTAACTCCAGTGCTTGTTTGGCATCCTCCTCCTCTCCTTCCGAGTTGGAGGATTTTGCCACTGTGGAAGCGCCATCGGGTGACAAGTGATGAAGCTTAGCCTTTGCTTGGTGTAGTTCATCCTTCTCATCCTTCGCTCGAATTAGTGTCAAACGAGTTTGACAGAAGCGTTGGAATGGTGTACCGCTGCTCGAATGACTTCCGAGAGCGCAGCTTCTTTCCAAACTTCCGGATGAAGTCTTTACGAAGTCACCGGTGATGTAAGTCTTTCTTCATTATCCTCTCGATTTTGAAAAATTACTTTTCTCGCTCCTCGCTAACTCGAAAGTTGTTTGCAGGAGTCTTGCTGGTAACTTCCACAACCAAGTGGAAGCAGCATTAGACTCAAAGAGGTTGAGCAATGAAGTTTCTAGGCTTCGGGAAATCTCTCGAAGCTAAAGATGTTGAGATTGCTCGCCTTCGGAATCTAGCTTGGGAGGTGGCAGGAGAAAAGAATTCGATGATTGGTCGTCTTCGGTCGGACTTGGATGATGCCGGGGAGAAGATCCCGCGATCGGAGCGGACAGTTGAAAGTCAGAGCTAAAGGATCTGAAACATTACCCGAAAGGCAAGTCGTCGTTCCTTTGCCCGAATCCCTTCCAACTGATGTTCGCAGAGCTCGCGTCTTCAAGTATTTACACAAGAAGCCTTTTGTTGATATGCTGAATGCTTATAACTTGCAGGCGTACCGGGATGGTGAGAACGAAGTATGGGAATCAATATTAAGGAAAGATCCTCATTTTGATACGACTCCCTACAAGCTTGCTTTGCCATCCCGAAGTATTTACCGACCTGGGTATTCCTCCTCCCGATCGGACCAAGGATAAGATTGATCCTCCACCTTCCGATCCAGATATTATGCAATATCCGGAAGATTCTCCTGTTTATTCTCCGCTGGAAGAAGTCAATTATGACGAGCTTGTACCGAATGCGAGTTTGGTCAAGGACCATTCTTCTCCCGGACAAGCTGGACAAAGAGTATGAAATTGCGGAGGATTTTCTAAATATCGAAATATTTTTGTAATCCTCATTTCTTCTCTTTTTTCCTTGAATCCCCACCAATGGTTGACTCATATGTTTGTTGTAGCAAAGTCGCGTCGATCTTGTATAACTTGTTAACAACACCAGTAATGACTTTCTTCTTTGATCAAAGATTGTATTCAGCTCTTGTAATTATTTTGATACTGGCCTCTTTGGATCTTCTGAAGAAATAAGAAATTACTTTATCTTGAACTTTGCTAACCACTTGAATCGCCGTTGTATTAGGTCTTAGTTGTCTGAAACAATGCCTTTACTTAAGGATTTCCCGGAGAAATACAATAAGTCCGAGAAGGAACTCACTCGGGTTTTTTTAAACCGATGCCTTATACTTAAGGATTTCCGGAGAAATACAATAAGTCCGAGAAGGAACTCACTCGGGTTTTAAACCGATGCCTTATACTTAAGGATTTCCGGAGAAATACAATAAGTCCGAGAAGGAACTCACTCGAGTTTTAAACCGATGTTTCTCCCTTTTTTTCAAGATTATTTCAAAATTCAGTAACTCGGGACTCACTCGGGTTTTAAACCGATGCCTTATACTTAAGGATAATTCAAAAATTCAATAAGTCTCGAAGGAACTCACTCGGGTATCAAACCGACGCCTTGCAAAAGGAACTCACTCGGATTTTCATCCGATGCCCCGACTTAAGAAAGTTCGAAAAATTTTCCATAAGCGTTGAAGTGTTGAAGGACCCACACGAATTTTCATCCGATGCCTTATAGTTGGATCTTGTTCTTGAATGTGGTGTATGATGCCCCCCAATCAAAAGATAGTTTGTTGAAAACCAAAAATTGCATTGATTGAGTTGAAAATGATTACATCACGAACAAAATCGAAATCATCCTCAAGGATAAAACTTTTTGAGATGCCTAGCATTCCACGAACGATCCAACTCTTTCTGGGAATCTATGTTCTTCAGCCTGTAAGCTCCTGAACCGACCGGTTTCACAACCATATAAGGTCCTTCCCAGGAAGGGTCCAACTTTCTTTGGTGACGCGGGTCGGAAGCTAGGGTGTTTCTCAACACCAAATCTCCGGCTAAGTACCGACGATTCTTCACTCGAGTATTATAATGAGACGCTATCCTTCTTTGATAATGTTGAGTTCGTGCTATTGCCTTTGCCCGAACTTCGTCCAACAAATCAAGACTATCAAGCAATCCTTGTTCATTTGCTTTTTCCACGAACTCACGATCCCGTAACGTCCCCGCCATTATCTCCACAGGTGCCAATGCTTCGGATCCATATGCCAACCTGAATGGAGTTTCTCCCGTAGGTGTTCGAACCGTAGTTCTATAAGCCCACAAGACATTATGTAGTTCTTCGACCCAAGAAGCTTTGTCGCCTTCGAGTCTTCTCTTTATTCCTTCCAAAGAGCGTTCGGTTAGTAACCTCTACCTGGCCATTGCTTTGGGGGGTATGCTACCGAGGACATACGATGCTCGATCATATATGTTCCACAGAATTGTTCAAATTGTGGACGAATGAACCGAGTACCATGGTCAAGGACAATTATCTTTGGAATCCCAAAGCGATATATGATTGATTCAAGCACAAATTTCTCCACTTTTTTCTCGCAATTGTCGCCAGAACCGGCTTCTACCCATTTTGTGAAGTAATCAATTGCTACTATCGGATATTCCCGTCCGCCTAATGCCTTGGTGAATTTGCCCATGATATCAATTCCCCACATTGCAAAGGGAATCGGATTTAGAATTGAAGTCATAATTTCCGCCGGGCGCTTCGACATCGTAGCATGAATTTGACAAGCACTACATCGACGAACGTAGTCCATAGCAGCCTCTTGGATCTTAGGCCAATATAACCCAAGTCTTAGAATTTTGTGGGCCGGGGCTCGCCACCCATGTGAGCGCCACAAATTCCTTCATGAACCTCACCCAAAGCTGATTTTGCTCCTTCGGGGCCTATACATCTCATAAGGGGTCCAAGATAAGATCTTTTGTATAGTCTCCCATTCCGAATGACAAATCTAGCTGATCGAATCTTGATCAACCTTGCCTCTACCGGATCCCTGCAACTTATCATCTCTTAGATATTCAATTATTGGATCCATCCAAAGAACGTTCGCTTCAATATAAGAAATTTCTTTCTCATGATAACTTGGAAAAGTTACCTCTTCAATGTAGACCGAAGGGTCTAGATTCTTTTCCTTGGCATTGGCTAGTCGGGATAGCTCATCTCGCCATCGAATTTTCATTCCTCGAAATCCGAGATATCTTCAAATTCCGAAATTGGTTCCGAAATGCCCGCACTATCTCCCGATATTTTTGCAAGCGTGGTTCTTTAATGCCATACTCCCCCTGGACTTGGTTGACTATAAGCCGAGAGTCACTATAAATAGTAACATCTGCAATAGCTAATGCCTTTGACAACCGAAGTCCCGCTATCGTGGCCTCATATTCCGCTTCGTTATTACTTGCATCAAATGCGAATCTCAAAGCATATCGAATAATAAATCCCGCTGGACTTTTTAATAGAATTCCAGCGCCGCTCCATCTTTATTACTCGAACCATCCACATATACCTCCCAAGTGGTTGGTATAATGGGATCATCAATGGTGGGTTCCACCGGTGCAGTAGTTTCTACTACAAAGTCGGCTAATGCCCGAGCCTTGATTGCAGCTTCGGGCTTAAAGCTCACTTGGAACTCACTAAGCTCAACCGACCATGGATACCATCCTTCCGCACAAATCAGGTTTGTTAAGAACTTTACTAAGAGGAAAAGTTGTAAATACCTCAATTGGATGAGCCTCGAAAATATGGCCTTAGCTTCCCGGCGGCCATCATGAGAGCCGTAGCCTCGCTTCTCAATCTGCGAATATCTCGTCTCCGCATCCGGCAACACGTGGCTTACGTAGTAAATCGACCACCGTTTCTTATCTTTCTCCCGAATAAGTACCGCACCGACCGCCGAAAGGGATGTCGCTAGATATAGCCGTAATATTTCCCCCTTCTCCGGGTCCGGACAGGATCGGTGGTTGTCCAAGTGCTTCTTTTAATTCCTCGAAAGCTTTCTCGGCACTCTTCACCCACTTTGCTTCCTTACCGCCCTTCAGTGTCTTTAAGTGCCTTGAAGAAAGGCAAACATTTTTCTCCGCACTTGGAGATAAATCGATTTAAGGCAAGCAACTCTCCCTCGTCAAACATTGTACATCTCAAACGGTTTTGGGAGCCTCCATATCAATCGTGAGCTTGTATTTTGGCAGATTTGCCTCAATTCCCTCTCGTGATACCATGAAACCCAAGAATTTGCCCGAGGAGACTCCAAAGGCACATTTTTCGGGGTTCAACTTCATTTGATGTTTCCTCAAGCATCGAGAAAACCTCTACCAAATCTGCAATGTGATTTGCTTTTGTAAAGCTTTTCACCAAAGATGTCGTCAACATATGCTTCAACATTCTTTCCTATCAGCTCTTTGAAAATCTTGTTGACGGCCCTCCGATATGTTGCTCCCGCATTCTTCAAAGCCAAAAGGCATGACCTTGTAATAATAGCTTTCACGATCACCATGAAAGCCGTATACTTCTCATCCTCCTTATTCATAAGGATCCGATTATACTCGAGTAGGCATCCATGAAACTTAAAGTTTCATATCCTCGCAGAGCATCTATCAAGAGGTCAATCCGAGGCAACGGGTAGCAATCTTTTGGGCAAGCTTTGTTTAGATCCGTGTAGTCCGTACCCATCCTCCACTTCCCATTCGCCTTTTTCACTATCACCACGTTGGCCAACCAAGTTGGGCACTCGATTGGTTCTATGAAACCAGAATTCTTAAGTTTTTCAACTTCGTTCCGAACGGCTTCATACTTTTCAATAGAGAAATTTCTTCTTTTCTCGTATCACCGGTTTCGCCTTAGGGTCTATCCGAGCTTGTGCTCTACAATGGCCCGATCGATCCCCGGCATGTCCTCAGCAGACCATGCGAATACATCCTTATTCCGTTGAAGAAATAACTTCAACTCATCTTTAAACTCTTCCACTGCTCGCACCCGACATAAGTAATCTTTTTCTCATCCTCGGTACACACTGGATTTGCTCCAGCTTCTCCACCGGTTCGGGCCTTTGCATCTCTCGTCTCTTCCCGATCATCTCGAACTTCTATGGGGAGGGCAGATACCTTCCTCGGACCCTCCTCGTCTTTTAAATAGGCAACATAACACCGCCGAGAGATCTTCTCGGTCGAGGAGACTTGACCGATTCCCATATCGGTCGGGAATTTTATCTTCAGTGTGCTTTGTCGAAACAATAGCACCTATCTTGGATAAAGATGGTCGCCCGAGAATCATATTATAGGCTGGTAGTTCTCGAACCACCAAAAAATTGATTCGGACAGCTTGTTTCTTTGGGAAAACTTCCAATGGAAAGATCCAACCGAACCGATCCTTCCGCTACCGCAGATGACCCCCGCAAAGCCATATAGGTGTGTAGATGAAGGTTTCATCAAGTCTTGATCCACCTTCAATTTTTGATACACTTCGTAGGAAATTAGGTCAGCGGCAGACTCGTATCAATCAAAACTCTATGCACTTCCCGCCGTGCAATCTCTACCTTGATGACTATAGCATCATCATGAGGTAAACAAACGTCTCTTTCGTCTTCTTCGCTAAAGGTGATAGAATCTTTACCATTCAACTTCTTCCGCTTCTGCGCCTCTCCGGCTCCAACAAATTTGGATTTGGTTTTTAAACTCCGGAATGATTCGGGCTCTGCACCCCCGAAGATGGTAAGGATCGGTGACCGAGTAGCAGCTTCAATCACCTCCTTGCGTTTTTTGGACTTCGGGGCCTCCCTCGATCGTTCTGAACTAACCGAACGATTCCTTTTAGGGGCAGCCGCACGTGGCCCACGTGGCTCCTCCCTTCTCCCCGCTAACAAACCGGACAGATGTCCCCGAGATATCAATCTTTCAATATCTCGCCTTCGATGACGACAATCATTAGTATAATGACCATAGTCCTTGTGGAATCGGCAATATTTTTCCCGATCCCGCCGCTCTCCGGTTTCAAAAGAATTTTAGGCGGCCACTTCAAAATATTTTTTCTTTTGAGGATATTCAAAATATCAGCCCGAGGAGCATTCAATGGAATGTACTCACTTCTACCGGGGGATCTTTGGCGCCAAGGCTGGGATTTTCCAACCCGATCACGAAC
This sequence comes from Hakea prostrata, assembly GCF_041222555.1. Taxonomy (NCBI): domain Eukaryota; kingdom Viridiplantae; phylum Streptophyta; class Magnoliopsida; order Proteales; family Proteaceae; genus Hakea; species Hakea prostrata. The sequence goes on from NC_142605.1 coordinate 9,452,796, forward strand.
ATTCTTCTTTGGCTTCTGCTTCTGGTCAGGAGCCTTTTGTTCCTTATTGGAGACTTTATTATCTCCTTGGCGCGCTTCTAGAATCTCCATGACTTCAGCCTCGCTTCGGCATCTCTCGTACCAACTCAAAGATAAGTCGTGGGTATATCCCGTAGTAATAACTCCAGGAGTTTCCGATATGTGAGTCCCGTGAATAGAGCGGTTCTGCTACCTGTTCATCCAAGTTTTCTATCTCCATCGTCACTTTGTTGAATCTTTTCAGAAACTCTCCGATCGATTCGTTCTTTCCTTGTTTGACAAGAAACAAGGTTTCTTCCGTTTTCTTGACCCGTATCCCACTCTGGAATCGCCCTATGAATTGGCGCGCCAATTCGTCAAAGTTTACGATCCTTCCCGAGGGGAGGTTAGAAAACCACTTTTGTGCCGCTCCGCTTAGAGATGAACCGAAACCCCGCATAAAATTTCATCGAATTACTCGAAACCGCCATGGTCTGTTGGTAATAGCCGATGTGAGCTGTTGGATCTCCGGAGCCATCGAATGTTGAGAAGGTAGGCAAACGGAAGTTATGGGGAAACCGATATCCCGCAATTGGCTCAGCAAAAGGAGTCTTCCGAATGACTGAGTAAATATCCTTAGTTATTCTTCCCTTAGCCAATTGCCCTAACTTCTCATTGATGTTGGCCAATTCTTGACCAATCTGGTCGGGTGATCTTCAAGCAATACGATCACGACCTCGATTAACATGATCATCACGTGCTACTCGATCATCACGAACAGCCCGTCCTTCACGAACGTTTCTCCGTCAAGAACTGCTCGATCATCACGAACGGTTCTTCCGACAAAGGGTGAGTGAGTTCTTACCCCTGTATCCAACCTTGTATTTGAATCAGTTGTACTCTCTTGCGGTCTGTTGAACCGATCGCCTCGCCTTGGTTGATCATCAATCCTCCGAAGTCCTTGGTCTCCTTCACGAAAATTCTGATCAACATTCCGGTCTTCAGCCATTCTTTGGTCACGTGGTATTTGATCACGTGGCAATGCACGTCTCCCTGAATCGTGTTGATCAGATTCTTGTGGTAAAACCACTCGTCTGGTGAGCACGCGGAGTGCTTGGCTCACCTCCAAGAGTTGAATCTTTACCTGATCCAATTGATCTTGAATTGTATTAGGAGGAGGATTACGTCCTCCCTGGCCATCATCCACTTCGATAGGATTTTGGCTTTCCTGAGGAATATCTGGATTATTCACCCCAAGTATCTGAGCACCGGAATTGCGTTGTGCAATGCTGCTGATCTAGTCACCATGGCTTTTTCAAGTCTTTCCCACGACGGCACCAAATGATGCGTCCAAAATCTGCTCAGCCCTTGGATCTCCACGTGATGTCCTCAAAAACGAAAGCGTCAGATGTGGCCCGACCGCTGGGGTCGGGAGTCCACCTCCGAAGGCTAAGTCAGTTGATGAACTTAATCACAAACGGCTCTACTAGAAGCACAGAGCTAATGAATGAAGAAACGGGAAAGGTGATCTAGATAGCGGACGCCGATAGTTTGAATCTATCAGTTTGTATCTGAACCTGAGTCTCAGATAGTATTCTTTTTGATCAATTGATCCGTCCCCTCACCTTGTATGGTAGTGAATAGAGTGTACCTTCGAATCTCCTTCGTTGGATGCACTCGAGCTTTCTTCGGGTAGTCGTTGGATCTTGTCAATAAGATCCGTTGAGCGATAGACTTCTACTAGTTTGGGCTAGTAGAGGACTCCTGAGATAACCGTTAGGTTATGTGATAGTTATCCCTTTGATGATGATTATCCGCAGCCGTCAGTTTGAGTCTGCTGTCATCAGGGTGATTACCCTAATCCATAAGTAAGATTAGGACACGCTTGCAGCAGAATAATCTTTCTTCTTCAGCAAGCCATCTTCCGGCTCCGGTTCGCTCGGGAGCGATTCGGTTTTCTCCGTCTCGACCGGGGTCGAGGGTCGGACCAGGTATGAACCCGGTCAGATCATAAACTCCCCATATCAATTACTTATTTAAGAGAAAAGCTTACCTCCCCTCTTAGCTGGACAAATAGCACTTACACCCCTTCTTATTTGGATAATATCACTTACCTCCCCTCTTACCTAGCAAATGTATCAAACGCCTCCTGTCTGTTAACTTTCTCGGTTAAATTTAACTTTTACCGTTAAATTTTTTCTAAAACTCCAAACTACCTTGGCTAAAAATATTTTTTATTTTAAACCCTAGATTACCGTAATCATCCTAGTAGTTAAGATACTAAATTACCCTCAAAAAATAATTGTTAAAATCAAAACACCATAGTTAAAACTCAAATTATTTTTAATTATTAAAAGCCTAACATACCCGTTTAAAAAAAAAAATTATCAAACAATTAAAAAAACCCAAAATAGTAGTATGTGTTTAATTTTATCAACATACCTTTTTTTATTTAATTGCATTTTTTATTTTACTTGATAGTAGTACGTGTTTTTTTAATTGTTTGATCAATTTTTTTAACAAAAAATGTATGTTGGGCTTTTAATAATTAAAGATAATTTGGGTTTTCACTATGATGTTTTGGTTTTTAATAATTATTTTAATTGAAGGTAATTAGGTAATTTAGTATTTTAACTGTTAGGATGATTATGGTAATTTGGGATTTAAAATCAAAAAAATATTTTTAGCCAATGGTTGTTTAGGGTTTTAAAAAAATATTTAACGGTAAAAGTTAAATTTAATGAAAAAAATTGACAGATGAGAAGTGTTTGATATATTTGCTAGGTAAGAGGAGAGGTGAGTGATATTATCCAACTAAGAAGGGGTGTAAAGACTATTTGTTCAGCTAAGAGAGAAAGTAAGTGATATCTACCTTAAGGTAAAAGATCTCAATTCTAAATAGACAACCATACAAGTACGACGCGTCAATGCGTTGTTCAAGCATTAAGATTTTGTAAAGTCAGATTTTGGCTAAGTAATTATTGAAAAGCTAGTTTATTTTTTTAAGAATTTCAGTCTATTACAAATTTGTTTTTCTAAAGGTCGAAGTAACTTTTGCTGCTGCATAACAAGGGTTTCCCAGGTCTAGGCAAGGTAGCCCACATGACATCGAAAGATGGCAAAAGGAGATAAAAGTTGATAGAAGGCTTCCATCCGAGAATCTGGATCCTCACCCCGTCGGGGTAGCACAGAGTGCTCCCCGACGGGTTCTCGACCACACAAAACAGTGGGACCCATGGATGAAATTTTAAATTTTTTTGTTATTTTTTCAAAAAGTGTTTTTCACCGTGGGCCCCACTGTTTTGTGTGGTCAGGAACCCGTCAGGGAGCACAAAAGCACTTTGTGCTCCCCGTCCGGGGAGCTGATCCGGACTCTCCATCCGAATCCACATAACAGATGCCTTTGGTGACAGAGCCTCTGCTATTCTATTTTCTTGCCACTAATCATGTGTAAAGGACACTTGAGGGAGGGCCAAGAATGAGTTGGGATCTTCTATCCGTCGTAATAAGGATTATGATTCTCTCACATTCCTACACTATTTTATTTTATTTTTTTTTGGTAATCCTCCACTCTATGTTTAAAAGGGAGTTTTTCCTTTGCTCTATATTTAAGAGAGAGCTTACCTCTGAGTATTGTCAAGGTAGACTAGAAATGGATCTCATTCCTAAATAGAGGCGGAACCAGGATTAAACATTGGGGCCGAGAGGGGGATAATAAATCAGGATCACCTCCATGTGGCGAGTATTAAGTCATCACACATATTGTGTGGGCTCATGTGAGACCCACTGCTATATTATTTTATCATATTTTAGTTTAATTGCTTTAATAATTTTTTTATATAACAATTACTTTAATAATTAGGTCAATACAACTATACAAAAATACAATGTTAGAAAAAATAATTAATTCAATAACTAAATTAAAAAAAAATCAATTGGGATTTATTACGTTGTTTTCTAAAAAGAATAACAGAAAAAAAAATAGAGAGAGAGAAATATAAATTGAAAAATAAATTAGTTCAATATAATGTTAGAAAAGAACAATTAATTCAGTAATTAAATTGAAAAAAATTAAAATTCAAAGCCTTCATGATTTTCTAAGATTTTCTAAAACAGATACTATAAAGACTAAGAGAGAGAAGAAAAAAATTGACAAAGACAAGGAATAATTGTGAAGATGATTTAGGAAAACTCCAACATCTACTAACTTTTTCAAATTTTCCCTAACTACTTAAGTCATTTGTTAGAGGTGAAAAAAAAAAAAAGGAAATTGATATGGAGGAAATATGATCGGACCGAGTTCATACTTGGTTCGACCCTCGACCCCGGTCGAGACAGAGGGAATTGACTCGCTCCCGAGCGAACCGGATCCAGAAGATGGCTTGTTGAGGAAGAAAACTTATTCAGCTACAAGCACGCCCTAATTCAACTTATGAATTAGGTTAATTACCCTAATGATGGCATACTCAAATTGACGGCTACGGCTAATCATTATCGAAGGGATAATCATAGCATAACCTAAAGGTTATCTCAGGAGTCCTCTACTAGTCCAAACTAGTAGAAGTCTATCGCTCAACGGATCTAACTGTTAAGATCCAACGACTACCCGAAGAAGGCTCAAGTGCATCCAAAGAAGGAGATTCGAAGGTACACTCTATATAAACCTCACTACCATACGAGGTAGAGGACAGAGACTCAGACTCAGACTCAGATTCAGATACATACTGATAGACGTAAAACTATCAGAGGCTTACGATCTAGATCACCTTTCCCAGTTCTTTATTCCTTAGCTCTGTGCTTCTAGCAGAGCCGTTTGTGATTAAGTTCATCAACTGACTTAGCCTTCGGAGGTGGACTCCCGACCCCCGCGGTCGGGCCACATCTGACGCTTTCGTTTTGCAGGTCATCACGAGGAGATCTAAGGGCTGAGCAGATTTTGGACGCATCATTTGGCGTCGTCTGTGGGAACGACTTGTAAAGCCATGGTGACTAGATCGGCAGCAACCGCTGCACAGCGCGATTCCGGTGTTCAGATCCCTGGAGTGAATAATCCAGATGTTCCCCAGGGAAGCCAAAATCCTATCGAAGTAGATGGTGGTCAGGGAGGACGTAATCCTCCTGATACATTCCAAGATCAATTGAATCAAGTAAAGATTCAACTCTTGGAGGTGAGCCAAGCACTCCGCATGCTCACCAGACAAGTGGTGTTACCACAAGAACCTGAGCATCGCGATCCAGGGAGGCGCGCGTTACCACGTGATCAACCGCATGATCAAAGATTGGCTGAAGACCGGAATATCGGTCAGAACTTTCATGAAGGTGACCTAGGACCTAGGAGAATTGATGATCAACCTAGGCGGGATGATCGGTTCGACAGACCGCAGGAAAGTACAACCGATTCAAATACAAGGTTGGACACAGGGGTGAGAACTCACTCACCAACTGTCAGAAGAACCGGTCCCGATGATCGAGCAGTTTGCGACCAGCGGAATGTTCGGGAAGGACGGGCTGTTCGTGATGATCGAATAGCACGTGATGATCGTGTTAATCGAGGTCGTGATCATATCGCTGAAGATCACCTGACCCAGATTGGTCAGGAATTGGCCAACATCAATCAGAAGTTAGGGCAGTTGGCTAAAGGAAGGATGACTGAGGATATTTACTCAGTCATTCGGAAGACCCCCTTTGCCGAGCCAATTGCAGGATATCAGTTTCCCCATAACTTTCGTTTGCCTACCTTTTCTACATTCGATGGCTCCGGAGATTCAACGGCCCACATTGGCTATTATCAGCAGACCATGGTAGTTTCAGGTAATTTTTGATAAATTGGCGCGCAAATTCATAGGGCGGTTCTAGAGTGGGATACAGGTCAAGAAAACGGAAGAAACCTTGTTTACTGTCAGACAAGGAAAAAGCGAATCGATCAAAGAGTTTCTGAAAAGATTCAACAAAGTAGCGATGGAGATAGAAAATTTGGATGAGCAAGTAGCCAAAACTGCTCTATTCACTGGACTCACTAACCGGAAACTCCTAGAGTTATTACTACAGGATATGCCTGAAACTTATGCTGAGTTGGTACAGAGATGCCAGAAGCAGGCCGAAGTCATGGAGATCCTAGATGCGCACCAAGGAGATAACAAAGTCTCCAATAAGGAACAGAAGGCTCCTGACCAGAAGCAGAAGCCAAAGAAAAATGTCCGTGATTGGGTTGGAAAATCTTAGGCTTGGCGCCAGAGGTCTCCCGGTAAAAGTGAATATACTCCAATGAATGTTCCTTGGGCTCATATTCTAAATATCATCAAAAGGAAAAATATTTTGAAGTGGCCACCTAAAATTCTTTTGAAACCTAGGGAGCAGCAGGATCGAGAAAAATATTGCCGATTCCACAAGGACAATGGTCGTTATACAAATGACTGTCGTCATCTGAAAGCAGATATTGAGAGATTAATATCTCAGGGACACTTGTCCAATTTTGTTAGCAGAAGGAGGGAGGAGCCACGTGAGCCACGCGCGGCTGCTCCTAAAAGGGATCATTTGGTTAGTTCAGAACGATCAAGGGAGGCTCCGAGGTCTAAAAAGGGCAAGGAGGTGACTGAAGCTACTCGGTCACCTATCCTTACCATTTTCAGAGGACCAGAGCTAGAATCACTCCGCAGTTTGAAGACAAAATCTAAATTTGTCGGAAGCGAAGAGACGCAGAAGCGAAAGAAGCTGAATGGTGAAGATTCTATCACCTTTGGCGAGGAGGATGAAAGAGGCATTTGTTTACCTCATGATGACGCCATAGTCATTAAGGTAGAGATTGCACGTCGGGAAGTGCATAGAGTTTTGGTTGATACAGGGTCTGCAGCTGACCTGATTTCTTATGAAGTGTATCAAAAACTCGAAGGTGGATGAGGACTTGATGGAGCCTTCATCCACGCATCTATATGGTTTTGCAGGGTCGTCTGCGGTGGCGGAAGGATCTGTCCAGTTGGACTTATCTATTGGAAGTTTTCCTAAGGAAACAACCATTCGAATCAATTTTTTGGTGGTTCGGGAGCTGCCAGCTTACAATGTTATCCTTGGGCGACCATCTTTATCCAAGATAGGTGCTATTGTTTCGACAAAACACTTGAAGATAAAATTCCCGACTGATATGGGAATTGGTCAATTTCCTCTGACCAGAGGATCTCTTGGCAATGTTACGTTGCCTATTTAAAAGACAAAGAGGGCCCGAGGAAGGTGACTGCCCTACCTATAGAAGTTCGAGATGATCGGGAAGAAGCAGAAATGCAAAGGCCCAAACCAGTGGAGAAGCTGGAGCAAATCCAGCTGTGTACCGAGGATGAGAAGAAGATTACTTATATCGGGTTTGAGCAGCTGGAGGAATTCAAAGATGAGTTGAAGTTATTTCTTCAACAGAATAATGACATATTTGCATGGTCTGCTGAAGACATGCCAGGAATCGATCGGGCTATCTCAGAGCATAAACTCTGGATAGATCCGAAGGTGAAACCAGTGATACAGAAAAGAAGAAATTTCTCCATTGAAAAGTATGAAGCCGTTCGGGGCGAGGTTGAAAAACTGAAGAATTCTGGTTAGCTAACGTGGTGATGGTAAAAAAGGCGAATGGGAAGTTGAGAATGTGTACAGATTACACATATCTCAACAAAGCTTGCCCTAAAGATTGCTATCCGTTGCCTCGGATTGACCTCTTGATAGATGCGACTGCAGGATATGAAACTCTAAGTTTCATGGATGCCTACTCAGGGTATAATCAGATCCTTATGATTAAGGAGGATGAGAAGTTTATGGCTTTCATGACTGATCGTGAAAGCTACTACTATAAAGTCATGCCATTTGGCCTAAAGAACGCAGGAGCTACATATCAGAGGGCCGTCAACAAGATTTTTAAAGATCTGATAGGAAAGAATGTTGAAGCTTATGTTAACGACATGCTAGTGAAGAGCTTTACAAAAGCAAATCATATTGCAAATTTGACTGAGGTATTCTCAGTACTGCGAAAATATCAAATGAAGCTGAATCCAGAAAAGTGTGCCTTTGGGGTTTCCTCGGGCAAATTTTTGGGCTTCATGGTGTCACAGAGAGGTATTGAGGCTAATCTTGCCAAAATACAGGCTCTGATTGATATGGAGGCTCCCAAAACTGTTCGTGATGTACAGTGTTTAACAGGGAGAGTTGCCGCTTTGAATCGATTCATCTCCAAGTCTGGAGAAAAGTGTGTGCCATTCTTCAAGGCACTCAAAGATTTGAGGGGCAACAAGGAGGCAAAATGGACAGAAGAATGCCAGAAAGCTTTCGAGGAGTTAAAGGAAGCACTCGGACAACTGCCGATCTTGTCCCGACCAGAGAAGGGGGAAATATTACAGCTATATTTAGCGACGTCCCTTTCAGCGGTCAGTGCAGTACTTGTTCGTGTGAAAGATAAAAAGCAGTGGCCGATTTACTATGTGAGCCACGTATTGCTAGATGCGGAGACATGATATTCGCAAATTGAGAAGCAGGCTCTGGCTCTCATGATGGCCGCCAGGAAGCTAAGGCCATACTTTCAGGCTCATCCAATTGAGGTATTTACAACTTTTCCTCTCAGTAAAGTTCTTAATAAACCTGATTTATCTGGAAGGATGGTGTCCTGGTCGGTTGAACTCTGCGAGTTCCAAGTGAGCTTTAAGCCCAGAACGGCAATCAAGGCTTAGGCGCTAGCCGATTCTGTAGTAGAAACTACTGCACCAGTGGAGTCCACCATTGAGGATCCCATTATACCAACCACTTGGGAGGTATATGTGGATGGTTCGAGTAATAAAGATGGAGCAGGAGCTGGAATTCTATTGAAAAGTCCAGCAGGCTTTATTATTCGATATGCTTTGATTTGCAATTGAAGCAAGTAATAATGAAGCAGAATATGAGGCTCTGATAGCTGGACTTCGGTTGTCAAAAGCATTATCTATCGTAGATGTTACTATTTATAGTGACTCTCAACTTATAGTCAACCAAGTCCAGGGGGAGTATGGTATTAAAGAACCACGCTTTCGGAAACCGTCGCTTGGATGACGTGAGCCACGACAGATCAACTGCAACGAAGACATGTGGCCTTACACTCACAACGCTCGAGGAAAAGTGACCACCGCATTAAATGTGATATGACATTTAATGAAGCACGCAGAGATCATCACCTGACGACGAACCCAGTTAAAAACCAAGCCCTCGGGATAGACCGAACGCTTGGTCTGGGGGGCTCGTGATATGGGGAGTTTATGATCTGACCGGGTTCATACTTGGTCCGACCCTCGACCCCGGTCGAGACGGAGAAAACCGAATCGCTCCCGAGCGAACCGGAGCCGGAAGATGGCTTGCTGAAGAAGAAAGATTATTCTGCTGCAAGCGTTCCCTAATCTTACTTATGGATTAGGGTAATCACCCTTATGACAGCAGACTCAAACTGACGGCTGCGGATAATCATCATCAAAGGGATAACTATCACATAACCTAACGGTTATCTCAGGAGTCCTCTACTAGCCCAAACTAGTAGAAGTCTATCGCTCAACGGATCTTATTGACAAGATCCAACGACTACCCGAAGAAAGCTCGAGTGCATCCAACGAAGGAGATTCGAAGGTACACTCTATATAAACCTCACTACCATACAAGGTGAGGGGACGAATCAATTGATCAAAAAGAATACTATCTGAGACTCAGGTTCAGATACAAACTAATAGATCCAAACTATCAGCGTCCTGCTATCTAGATCACCTTTCCCGTTTCTTCATTCATTAGCTCTGTGCTTCTAGCAGAGCCGTTTGTGATTAAGTTCATCAACTGACTTAGCCTTCGGAGGTGGACTCCCGACCCCAGCGGTCGAGCCACATCTGACGCTTTCGTTTTGCAGGACATCACGTGGAGATCCAAGGGCTGAGCAGATTTTGGACGCATCAGTAATAAAAATCAACGGGGGTTGTTCCAAGTGGTAAGCAACTTGGTCTGCTTAAGCAAGGTTCTGGTATCGAAACCTTGTGGATGCAAAAAATCCCCGCTGGGAGACTCACCCACCACAGCCAGGTGTGCGACCCGGTCGAACACCGGATTAGCCAGGGCAAAGCCTTGGAACCGGGGTTGGCAACCCAAAAAAAAAAAAAGGATTGTTTTTTCTTTTGTTTTTCTACTACAAATTAACAAATTAAGGAGAAGAAACTATCATCAAAAGTAAAATTTAGGAGAGGAGTCTAATTATTCTTCTTATTATCAATATCAAAGGTGAACTTTTCTCTTAAATAAGTAATAAAATGTGAATAAAACGCAATCTTCTACCCCTGTTGATAAAAAATCTGAAGACAAATTAATGCAACTTTATAATACTTCGATTTTGTTTTCAATGCTATACAAAAGAGTGGAAGCTAAATAATAGACTAACGAATTAAGTTTGTTTGGGATGATTTAGGCATACAAAAGCCAAAGTCGAAGAGAGAGAGAGTTATTATTTTGCTAGGGAGGCAATTCCATTTATCCTGTATTTTATGACATCCAATTATTAGTTGAAAATACGATTTTATATGAAAACTTTTCCCATGTTTTATAGATTTTAACTTAAACTTAATTTATTTAATTAGAGCAAATTGCATATAGCCTTTGGGTTTGCAAACTGCTACATTTACACTTCTACAATTTATGATTTTTTATGTTACTAACATTCCCTTGTGCCTAACATCATTAGTTTTAAATAGAAAAATACATAGTTAGCCTTAATTGAATGTTCTTATTAGTGAAAACTATTATTCCCCCCAAAAAACAATTTATTAAAAAAAATATTTGAAAACCAACCATTGTTGCTCTTCATAACTTCAATGTCCCCTCTTCTTTTCTTTTTCTTTGAAAGACAAACGGGCTTTCGAGGGTATGGGAGGGCACTTCAAGAATTTTGAAAATAAGGGATAACTTCATATGTAATTCAAAACATAGGGGCCTAAAGGTAAATAGAATAAATTATAAGGGGTAAAAACATAATAGTATTATTTATGCCTTGACTGGGCATATCACTGGAAGATTGGCCCATATAGGTCCATTAAGGCTAGATTTGTCAAGACAGCTTTTGGGGTTATCATAGTCTTCTTAAATTTAAAAACTCATGGTCCCGGGTCTAGGCTGCGGACATTTTGGCAAATTTTGCCAGTCCACACTCTAGCGAAACAGGCAAACCGGCAAAATTCCTCAATTTTTCATCAACTTTCTAGGTGAGGTTTTGGTCTTTTGACACCAGCACTGATAACCTACCATTGTCGGAGGAGAAGAAAGAGGAAGAAACTCTTATTTTGTGCTTCTCTTGGGTTCGTTAGAATTTGAATCGGCTCTCTAATAACCCATGACCAAGGATGAAGGAGGAGGAAGAAAAGAGGTTTCCACCACCGCTAGAGAGATAAAAGATAGAGGAGAAGAAGAGGAACAGACAACAACTGTAAGAACCCCCATATTTCTAACCCGGAATCTGTATTGCAGGTCCGATAACCCGAAGGTCAAGTCGGATTAAGTTGTGGAGTATCCGGATTGAAGTCCATGATCCATACCTAGAACCCATGGATTTGGATTCTCCTGATGAAGAACCCGCCTTGTTGGGAAGTTGGACCCTTGGAAGAAGTCAAGTGGTGTTTAGAGATGTCTGGAATGAAGGTAATACCTCCCCTATGTGTTGTTTAGGTTAGGTTGAGGTTGGGAGTCAATCCCTTGAGCAAAGCACCCAAGTGCAACAAATATACTAGGGGGCGGTTGATTGGCCCAATCAACCGCCCCAAGCAACCGCCATGGTCTACTTGCGGGATTTTGCCCTAATTTGCCCCTTGTCCTCTATAAATAGCAAATCCCGTGATTTTAAATCATTATTATATTCGAAATTGCTACTGTGGATGGTTAGGAGGCAGAAGACATGTGCTGGAAGGTGAGGAAAGTGTGGTTTGAGATTTGGATCTGTTTACCTCATTTGTTTGCAAATCTGGTTGAGGTAAGTGAGTCCCTTTCACTCAATTCTTTTCTTTCAGCTTTGGATTGGTGTTGGATCCATCTCCTCCTATTGGTGGTAAGCTTTTATGATTAGTTCTATTCCCTTTTCAATGTTCTTGAGAAGATCCTGTCTGAAAATGAATCCTTGCATTTAAATAAAGGATGGATCTAATCAAGGGAGATAATTTGGGTAATAGATTTATGTTAATTTTAGGTTTCTGTCTTGCTCCTTTGTTATAGACTTGTTAAGATCGGAATTCGAATTGAGATCATCCAAAAACCGGAATCAGATGATCAAAAGTTTGAAATTCGAAGTTGAAAACCGTCTGTAATAGGGGCAGATGCTCAAGGCGGTCGCTTGACCCAAGCGACCGGCTGGGTCACAGTAGCTATGTGACTTCTGGTTTTTGCTTTGATTGACTCATGTCTCTTATATAATATTGTAACCCTATGTCTAGGTATTCTCTAACTTTGCTGAAAATCTTATAATTGTGACTGGATTGCACTCTAGGAAACTTTCACTTATTTACAGGTAATGACACACTATATTGTTTACATGCAATGACATGTATATGATGAATCTGTTATTTCTTATATTATTCATTAATCATGTACCTTGCTGTAGTTGTTTAATTCATTTTAATACTGTTATATACTTGCTGTTTGTGTTATATTTATATAATGAATTACTTCATAATATTAAATGAATGGATTATGATATAATCTTGATGATGTGGTGTAGTTGTGATAGAAAGGGTATCTATTTGGGTATCTTTACTTGAGATATTAGAGAGCAGTGGTATGAGACATATGCTCATTGATGCCTCCAGTACTATCATGACTATTGGATGACATACTGAGGAAGTCTAGAATTGCATGGCTAGGTACCCTACATACTATTACCCTTTCGGTAGGGGAATTGAAGCCGAATGACCCATGACGATGGTGACGTGATTCTGTTTCATCCTACATCGGTAACCAATCTATGCAGAGATTCAGTGGTCCATTGTTGTTCATGCAATGGTAGGGTTGCATATGTTAGGGTTGGGCTCATGGACGTCCAAGGAGCGGCTTGGGTGTCGTGAGGAGTCATGAGAGCTTTCCGCCCCAATAATAGGTGGATGACCATAGGGTTAGGGAGTGGAGTCCAACAACGGTAGCTAGTCCGTGAGGGTTCTTATTCTTAGGTTACGAAGAATACGGAACCAAGTTGGTTGGTGCCATAGGGGAAGTATCTGGAGTCCATATAGTGTGTTACCAGTATGACTTGTCAAAACCAGTGGGTGGGGTGTAACAACAACAGATTCTGTGATCCTGGCAAAGATATCGGCGACTGGATCTCAAATTCCGTGAGGCCAAGGTGAATTTTAGCCGGTATTTCGCCAGTTCGCCAAATAATTGATTATTCCCAACAACTTTTGCTTTTTCCGACTACAATTGAATATATTGTGTTTCGATCCCAAAAAAAAATGGGAAAATTACTTGATTAGTTAGTTTTAAGTTTTCATTTACAAAAGTAACCACTCAAAGTTTCACTTAACAAAACTAGCTAAAACTGAGTTTGGATTTACAAAACTAGCCAAAATAGTGATTTTTCATCCATTTGGACATTTTTACCCCTAAAATTAATCATACCAATATAGGGGTAAAAATTAATTTTAGGGGTAAAAATGTCCAAAGGGAATGAAAAATTAGTGATTTTCCCTTTTTAATGTGGTTAATTTTAGGGGTTAAAAATGTTAAAGGAATGAAGAATTACTATTTTGGCTAGTTTTGTAAACCCAAACTTAGTTTTAGCCAGTTTTGTTAAGTGAAACATTGAGTGGTTATTTTTGTAAAAGAAAACCTAAAAGTGACTAATCATATAATTTTCCCAAAAAAAATCGCCATCGGCTGAACCGGCCAAAGTTCACAGAAAGTCGGCAAATTGTTTTTCCTTGCCTGGTCCATTAATCTATAGAATTCTCCATCTAGCCCTTTCAAGTTTTCACCTTCTCGCATTATTCAATTTGGTTTTGGGTCAGGAATGGAAAATAACAATTTCAAGGAACGGGTGTAAAATGCTTTTGAAAAAATAATTTCAAAGTAAATACTCGACATACATTGCCAAAATCCACTGTTGTCATCTACACTTTTACTATCTAACCTCATTAGAGAAAATTTGGTATCATAATATTTCAAACTGTTTCAACCTAGTGGTAAGAGGGCGATCTCAGAGTTGAAGGCTTCCACATAAGTAAAATCTGGAGAAATAATTTTCATGTGCAGCCTTACCACCAACAATTTTGGCTAAGAATTGTTTCAATATGACACCTAAAATCTGTCAGTAAAAAATTTCTTTATCTAAAGTTTGATTTTTAGTGAATTATGTTTGACTTTCTTGTTGATATGGAGAGTTTATGATCAGACCGGGTTCATACCTGGTCCAACCCTTGACCCCAGTCAAGACGGAGAAAACCGAATCGCTCCCGAGCGAACCGGATCCGGAAGATGGCTTGCTGAAGAAGAAAGCTTATTCGGCTGCAAGCGTGCCCTAATCTTACTTATGGATTAGGGTAATCACCCTAATGATGGCAGACTCAAACTGACGGCTGCAGATAATCATTAACGAAGGGATAACCATCGCATAACCTAAAGGTTATCTCAGGAGTCCTCTACTAGCCCAAACTAGTAGAAGTCTATCGCTCAACGGATCTCACTGATAAGATCCAACGACTACCCGAAGAAGGCTCAAGTGCATCCAACGAAGGAGATTCGAAGGTACACTCTATATAAACCTCACTACCATACAAGGTGAGGGACGGATCAATCGATCAAAAAGAATACTATCTGAGACTCAGGTTCAGATACATACTGATAGACCTAAACTATCAGCGTTCTGCTATCTAGATCACCTTTCCCAGTTCTTCATTCCTTAGCTCTGTGCTTCTAGCTGAGCCGTTTGTGATTAAGTTCATCAACTGACTTAGCCTTCGGAGGTGGACTCCCGACCCCAGCGGTCGGGCCACATCTGACGCTTTCGTTTTGCAGGACATCACGTGGAGATCCAAGGGCTGAGCAGATTTTGGACGCATCATTTGGCGCCGTCTGTGGGAAACGACTTGAAAAGCCATGGTGACTAGATCAGCAGCCGCAACAGCCGCTGCACAACGCAATTCCGGTGTTCAGATACCTGGAGTGAATAATCCAGATATTCCCCAGGAAAGCCAAAATCCTATCGAAGTGGATGATGGCCAGGGAGGACGTAATCCTCCTCCTGATACAATCCAAGATCAATTGGATCAGGTAAAGATTCAACTCTTGGAGGTGAGCCAAGCACTCCGCGTGCTCACCAGACGAATGGTTTTACCACAAGAGCCTGATCAACGCGATTCAGGGAGACGTGCATTGCCACGTGACCAGAGAATGGCGGAAGACCGGAATGTTGATAAGAATTTCCGTGAAGGAGACCGAGGACTTCGGAGGATCGATGATCAACCGAGGCGAGGCGATCGGTTCGACAGACTGCAAGAGAGTACAACTGATTCAAATACAAGGTTGGATATAGGGGTAAGAACTCACTCACCCACTGTCAGAAGAACCGTTCGTGATGATCGAGTAGTTCGTGACGAGAGGAATGTTCGGGAAGGACGGGCTGTTCGTGATGATCGAGTAGCACGGGATGATCGTGTTAATCGAGGTCGTGATCATATTGCTGAAGATCACTCGACCCAGATTGGTCAAGAATTGGCCAACATCAATGAGAAATTTGGGCAGTTGGCTAAGGGAAGAATAACTGAGGATATTTACTCAGTCATTCGGAAGACCCCTTTTGCTGAGCCAATTGCGGGATATCGGTTTCCCCATAACTTCCGTTTGCCTAGCTTCTCAACATTCGATGGCTCCGGAGATCCAACAGCTCACATCGGCTATTACCAACAGACCATGGCAGTTTTAGGTAATTCTGATGAAATTTTATGCGGGGTTTTTGGTTAATCTCTAACCGAGCGCAGCAAAAGTGGTTTTCTAACCTCCCCTCTGGAAGGATCGTAAACTTTGACGAATTGGCGCGCCAATTCATAGGGTGATTCCAGAGTGGGATACAGGTCAAGAAAACGGAAGAAACCTTGTTTACTGTCAAACAAGGAAAGAGCGAATCGATCAGAGAGTTTCTGAAAAGATTCAACAAAGTGACGATGGAGATAGAAAACTTGGATGAACAAGTAGCCAGAACCGCTCTATTCACAGGACTCACTAATCGGAAACTCCTGGAGTTATTACTACAGGATATACCCACGACTTATGCTGAATTGGTACAGAGATGCCAGAAGCAGGCTGAAGTCATGGAGATTCTAGATGCGCGCCAAGGAGATAATAAAGTCTCCAATAAGGAACAAAAGGCTCCTGAGCTGTAAAATCCAGCTTTTACCTAACCTTGACCCGACCCGGTCATTGTTATGTTTGTAGGTCCAAAGACCCGAAGTGGTGGTAGGAGGGACTTATGGGCCCTACTGGTTGATGACGTAATGTCGGGATTCCAGTTTATGGACATTGATGATGCTGCTCCTTCCTTGAGCACATTACCAGTGCTAAGTTAGAATCTGCGCACTGATGAAGAGCGAGACAGTTGAAATAACAAACGGACTCCTGTGCATAATCCGAAGGTACTCCCTGAAACTAGACCTCTTGAGTGAACTGTAAGAGAAAACCCCATGCAATTTGACCTTGTATAGCCCTCCAAGTCCGCACCTAAAGTTGCTGAACTATTCTGTAAAATTTCTGCAGAGATTGTTTTGGTCGATACCATCGACCAAAGGTATCGACCAACAAGTCTCTTTGAGCCCGAGATTTAAAGATTCTTGGAATATTCTTTTCTATTTATTTATTCCTCGAGACTGGAGCCCTATTCTCGCGTTTTTAACATCTGGGAACGTGAGAGAGCCTCCCAAGAACTCCTCCTTGGTAGTGGTGAAGCATCTTCTTCATCAATCATTGCCAACCACTCATTCCTACTTTTTTGTTCCACTTTAAAGGTATGACTCTCTCTCCTAATCACTTTCTCACTCATCTTTTCTCTATTTTACTGTTGGGACCATGGCCAAGGTGCTGCAACCTTGCATACACCTTGCCATGAACCTTCTAAACCCCATACAATGATGTTTTCACCGATATGACTATGATTGATTCACCTCATGATCATTGACTACACATTTCCATGATTTATTGCTTACCAACTTGCTTTATTTACCAAAACTGAGATGAAGCTCATGATTAACCTAATCCATACCTTGCATATGTGCTCCATGTTACTTCTAAACGATTCCCTACCTAATCCCCCATGTTTTCCCCTAATTTGCATTAAGATATAGCCAATGCCATGATCTACAACTCTTAACCTTAATATGTCAATTTGGGGATTTCCAAATGGACCATTGGATTATGAAAGTTTCTTGATAATTAGTGTCCCCATGTTGTGCTTAGACTATCCTCCAAGTTTCATATCAATCCGAGACCCGGAAGACCAAATCTGGGCAAGAATCCGAAAAGCCAGCTTGCTGTCCTGGAATTGATTTGGTCGATACTATTGGTCGATACTATCGACCAATAGAGTTGCTGTCAGCAACTTTTGCCCAGTTCTGATTCGTTTGATCTCCGATTGTTCTGATTTCTTCTCTAACCTTTCATTAATGCTTGTTTAGGACTTTAAGACTATTTGGGCCACTGCTTGTGATCTTGGACCATTCTCTTCTCCGATTCAAGGTAAGGATAGTTATCGATGTAATTACCTAGGATATGGAAATCTTGACTTGGTATTCCTAACCTAGTAAATATAGTTTCTATTTCATATTCTTATCGTGTTAGACTTGCTACATATGTCTTTTAACAGTAGCTTTGTGTTTACATTATATTACTTCAATGTTTTATCATGTTTATCAATTTCAATATATGATGACTTATGTCAATGTCATGAATTGAATGTTTATTATGACGTTGTATCTTGTGAACTGATATGATGAACTTGGGCATGTGATTGCTTAAGTATAACTTGGGATTGAGGGGTACCCTCTGGTGCTTCTCGTCCTTGGACATCGGAGGGAATAGTATGGGATGTTCTCCGAAGGTGTCCATTGACGCTTTCCCGGGTTATTGAATGACATGCATAGGATTTGTCTAGATGTATGGCTAGGATGTCCCTATCATATCAGACCCGATTCGGAAGGGCATTGAGACCGAACAACCCGTGGTAGTAGTGTGGATTTGTGGGCGCTCAAGACCGGTATCCACTCCTTGAGAGGACATAAATTGCATTACGGTTACCCGAAAGGGGCCATTTATTGGTAGGGTTACAAATGGCTAGACTTGGGCTCACGGGCACTCAAGACCGGTGAAATGATCCGTGAGAGGGACGTGAGAGCTTCCCGTTTACCATTTGTGGATGACCAATAGGGTTGATGAGTCCGGTGAGTAATATCCGTGACTCTAGTGTGAAGGATACCGGAAAGGATCCCGAGAGGGGGAGGAATGGAAGTATCTGGAACTGGCATGATATGATTAAGTAGATGACTTGCATTGGGCTAGGCTATACCCGACATGCGCCAATACTTAGACCAAACGGTGATGTGAGAGAGCGGTGACCGAAACCCCAACCATGGATTTGTCCGAGAGGGATGCAGGACCCAATTCCCCCCGGTGATGAGTGACTGAGACTACCTAAAGAAGTATGGTGCTATGACTTAAAGCATGTCTACCATAGATGACCAGCATACTTAGAATAAAGTCATATTGCATTATATGCCTCATATCATCTGCATCATTTTATGATTATCTTGTGGTTTATGTGTGGTGGGATAACTTCCTTGCTGAGTTCTTTTGAACTCATTCCTTTTCTGTTGCAATATTTTGTTAGGCTATTCTACGGTGTGATTACTCCGATGGCACCCTCCCCGAGGCGGACCCCGGATACCTCATACTACCATCCGGAGGCTGGCTACGTTGAAGACTTCGGTGACCATACCGAAGAAGATTACTAGGCGTTCCAGGGTTAGCCCCGGAGTTGTATGGGAGCAGTCATGTTGGGTCTCCATGGTCCTCAACTTTGAAGAAGATATATTTATTATGGAGGAGACTTATGAGTAGTTACCCCTTCTTTTGTGACAGTATACTTAGAAGAATTGTAATAACTTTAACTTACCTTTATAACTTGAGACTTGTACTTAACTAAATTTTGACCTCACTTCCGTTTGGTGAAGGAGTGGATTCCGCCCACTGCCTTCTTAATTTATCTGATTTGATATTTATTTCCGCACTCTGATTTTGTTTGACACCTTATTTCTGAATTCCATGATCATTCATTGTTAGTTTATGATTATTATCTGTTCATGATTGTATTATCGTCGATGTGGATTATGTGGTCCCTGAACTATGGATCTTCGGGGCTGTGGATCACATCCCGGGTATGCCAGATAGGGTACCAGCTGGGTGTATGTGACATGAGCAGAAGTAGAAGCCAAAGAAAAATGTTAGCGATCGGGTTGGAAAATCCTAGCCTTGGCGCCAAAGATCCCCCGGTAGAAGTGAGTACACTCCATTGAATGCTTCTCAGGCTGATATTTTGAATATCCTCAAAAGAAAAAATATTTTGAAGTGGCCGCCTAAAATTCTTTTGAAACCCGGAGAGCAGCAGGATCGGGAAAAGTATTGCCGATTCCACAAGGACTATGGTCATTATACTAATGACTGTCGTCATCTGAAGGCAGATATTGAGAGATTGATATCTTAGGGACATCTGTCCAGTTTTGTTAGCAGGAGAAGGGAGGAGCCACGTGGGCCACGTACGGCTGCTCCAAAGAGGGATCGTTCGATTAGTTCAGAACAATCGAGGGAGGCCCCGAAGTCTAAAAAAGGCAAGGAGGTGATTGAAGCTGCTACTCGGTCACCGATCCTTACCATCTTCGGGGGACCAGAGCCCGAATCATTCCGGAGTCTGAAAACAAAATCCAAATTTGTTGGAGCCGGAGAGGCGCAGAAGCGGAAGAAGCTGAATGGTGAAGATTCTATCACCTTTAGCGAGGAAGACGAAAGAGACGTATGTTTACCTCATGATGATGCTATAGTCATCAAGGTAGAGATTGCACGGCGGGAAGTGCATAGAGTTTTGATTGATACAGGGTCTGCAGCTGACCTAATTTCCTACGAAGTGTATCAAAAATTAAAGGTGGATCAGGACTTGATGAAACCTTCATCTACACACCTGTATGGCTTTGCAGGGTCATCTGCAGTAGCGGAAGGATCGGTTCAGTTGGATCTATCCATTGGAAGTTTTCCTAAGGAAACAACTGTCCGAATCAATTTTTTGGTGGTTCGAGAACTACCAGCCTACAATATGATTCTCGGGCGACCATCTTTATCCAAGATAGGTGCTATTGTTTCGACAAAACACCTGAAGATAAAATTCCCGACTGATATGGGAATTGGTCAAGTCTCCTCCGACCGAGAAGATCTCTCGAAGTGTTATGTTGCCTATTTAAAAGACAAGGAGGGTCCGAGGAAGGTTACTGCCCTCCCCATAGAAGTTCGAGATGATCGGGAAGAGACAGAGATGCAAAGGCCCGAACCAGTGGAGAAAGCGGAACAAATCCAGCTGTGTGTACCGAAGATGAGAAAAAGATTACTTATATCGGGTCCGAAACAGCTGGAAGAGTTTAAAGATGAGTTGAAGTTATTTCTTCAACGAATAAGGATGTATTTGCATGGTCTCCTTGAGGACATGCACGGGATCGATCGGGCCATTGCAGAGCACAAACTCGGATAGACCCTAAGGCGAAACCAGTGATACGAAAAGAAGAAATTTCTCTATTGAAAAGTATGAAGCCGTTCGAGCGAAGTTGAAAAACTTAAGAATTCTGGTTTCATAGAACCAATCGAGTGCCCAACTTGGTTGGCCAACGTGGTGATGGTGAAAAAGGCGAATGGGAAGTGGAGGATGTGTACAGACTACACAGATCTAAACAAAGCTTGCCCAAAAGATTGCTACCCGTTGCCTCGGATTGACCTCTTGATAGATGTGATCACAGGATATGAAACTTTAAGTTTCATGGATGCCTACTCGAGTATAATCAGATCCTTATGAATAAGGAGGATGAGAAGTATACGGCTTTCATGACTGATCGTGAGAGCTATTATTACAAGGTCATGCCTTTTGGCCTAAAGAATGCAGGAGCAACATATCAGAGGGCCGTCAACAAGATTTTGAAAGAGCTGATAGGAAAGAATGTTGAAGCTTATGTTGACGACATGCTAGTGAAAAGCTTTACCAAAGCAAATCACATTGCAGATTTGACTGAGGTTTTCTCAGTACTGCGGAAGCATCAAATGAAGCTAAACCCAGAAAAATGTGCCTTTGGAGTCTCCTCGGGCAAATTTTTGGGTTTCATGGTATCACTGAGGGGAATTGAGGCTAATCCCGCCAAAATACAAGCTCGATTGATATGGAGGCTCCCAAAACCGTTCGGGATGTACAATGTTTGACAGGGAGAGTTGCTACTTTAAATCGATTTATCTCCAAGTCTGGAGAAAAATGTTAGCCTTTCTTCAAGGCACTTAAAGACCTGAAGGGCAGTAAGGAAGCAAAGTGGACTAAAGAGTGCCAGAAAGCTTTTGAGGAATTAAAAGAAGCACTTGGACAACCACCGATCCTGTCCCAGGGCCGAGAGAAGGGGGAAATATTACAACTATATCTAGCGACGTCCCTTTCGGCGGTCGGTGCAGTACTTGTTCGGGAGAAAGATAAGAAACAAGGGCCGATCTACTATGTAAGCCACGTGTTGCTAGATGCGGAGACGAGATATTCGCAGATTGAGAAGCAAAGCTCAGCTCTCATGATGGCCGCCAGAAGCTAAGGCCATATTTTCAGTGCTCATCCAATTGAGGTATTTACAACTTTTCCTCTTAGTAAAGTTCTTAACAAACCCGATTTGTCCGGAAGGATGGTGTCCTGGTCGGTTGAGCTCAAGTGAGTTCCAAGTGAGCTTTAAGCCCGAGAACTCGCAATCAAAGCTCGGGCATTAGCCGACTTTGTAGTAGAAACTACTGCACCAAAGGAGCCCACCATTGAGGATCCCATTATACCAACCACTTGGGAGGTATATGTGGATGGTTCGAGTAATAAAGATGGAGCAGCGCTGGAATTCTATTAAAAAGTCCAGCAGGATTTATTATTCGATATGCTTTGAGATTCGCATTTGATGCAAGTAATAATGAAGCGAATATGAGGCCCGATAGCAGGACTTCGGTTGTCAAAAGCATTAGCTATTGCAGATGTTACTATTTATAGTGACTCTCAACTTATAGTCAACCAAGTCCAGGGGGAGTATGGCATTAAAGAACCACGCTTGCAAAAATATCGGAGATAGTGCGGGCATTTCAAAACCAATTTCGGAATTTGAAGATATCTCGATTTCGAGGAATGAAAATTCAGTGGCGATGAGCTATCCCGACTAGCCAATGCCAAGGAAAAGAATCTAGACCCTTCGGTCTACATTGAAGAGATAACTTTTCCAAGTTATCATGAGAAAGAAATTTCTTATATTGAAGTAGAACGTTGCTGGATGGATCCAATAATCAAGTATCTAAGGGATGACAAATTACCCGAGGATCCAATAGAGGCAAGGTTGATCAAGATTCGATCAGCTAGATTTGTCATTCGGAATGGGAGACTATACAAAAGATCTTATGCTGGACCCCTTATGAGATGTATAGGCCCCGAAGGAGCAAAATCAGCTTTGGCTGAAGTTCATGAAGGAATTTGTGGAGCTCACATGGGTGGCCGAGCCCTGGCCCACAAAATTCTAAGACTTGGGTTATATTGGCCTAAGGTCCAAGAGGCTGCTATGGACTACGTTCGTCGATGTAGTAACTGTCAAATTCATGCAACAGTATCGAAGCGCCCGGCGGAAACTATGACTTCAATTCTAAATCCCATTCCCTTTGCAATGTGGGGAATTGATATCATGGGCAAATTCACCAAGGCATCAAAGCGGACGGGAATATCCGATAGTAGCAATTGATTACTTCACAAAATGGGTAGAAGCTGCACCGGCGACAATTACCGAGAAAAAAAGTGGAGAAATTTGTGCTTGAATCAATCATATATCGCTTTGGGATTCCAAAGATTATTGTCACCGACCATGGTACTCGGTTCGACTGTCCACAATTTGAGCAATTCGTGGGAACATATATGATCGAGCATCGTATGTCCTCGGTGGCATACCCCCAAAGCAATGGCCAGGTAGAGGTTACTAACCGAATGCTACTGGAAGGAATAAAGAGAAGACTCGAAGCTGACAAAGCTTCTTGCGTCGAAGAACTACATAATGTACTATGGGCTTATAGAACTACGGTTCGAACACCCACAGGAGAAACTCCATTCAGGTTGGCATATGGATCCGAAGCATTGGCACCAGTGGAGATAATGGCGGGGACATTACGAGATCGTGAGTTCGAGGAAAAAGCAAATGAACAAGGACTGCTTGATAGTCTTGATTTGTTGGACGAAGTTCGGGCAAAGGCAATAGCACGAACTCAACATTATCAAAGAAGGATAGCGTCTCATTATAATACTCGAGTGAAGAATCGTCGGTACTTAGCCGGAGATTTGGTGTTGAGAAACACCCTAGCTTCCGAACCGCGTCACCAAAGAAATTTGGACCCTTCTTGGGAAGGACCTTATATGGTTGTGAAACCGGTCGGTTCAGGAGCTTACAGGCTGAAGAACATCGATTCCCAGAAAGAGTTGGATCGTTCGTGGAATGCTAGGCATCTCAAAAAGTTTTATCCTTGAGGATGATTTCAATTTTGTTCGCGATGTAATCATTTTCAACTCAATCAATGCAATTTTTGGCTTTCAACAAACTATCTTTTGATTGGGGGGCATCATACACCACATTCAAGAACAAGATCCAACTATAAGGCATCGGATGAAAATTCGTACGGGTCCTTCAACACTTCAACACTTATGGAAATTTTTCGAACTTTCTTAAGTCGGGGCATCGGATGAAAATCCGAGTGAGTTCCTTTTGCAAGGCGTCGGTTTGAAACCCGAGTGAGTTCCTTCGAGACTTATTGAATTTTTGAATTATCCTTAAGTAAAGGCATCAGTTTCAAACCCGAGTGAGTTCCTTCTCAGACTTATTGTATTTCTCCGGAAATCCTTAAGTAAAGGCATCGGTTTAAAACCTGAGTGAGTTCCTTCTCAGACTTATTGTATTTCTCCGGAAATCCTTAAGTAAAGGCATCGGTTTAAAACCTGAGTGAGTTCCTTCTCAAACTTATTGTATTTCTCCGGAAATCCTTAAGTAAAGGCATTGTTTCAGACAACTAAGACCTAATACAACGGCGATTCAAGTGGCTAGCAAAGTTCAAGATAAAGTAATTTCTTATTTCTTCAAAAGATCCAAAGAGGCCAGTATCAAAACAATTACAAGAGCTGGATACAATCTTCGATCAAAGAAGAAAGTCATTACAGGTGACTGTTAACAAGTTATACAAGATCGACGCGACTTTGCTAGAACAAACATATGAGTCAACCATTGGTGGGGATTCAAGGAAAAGAAGAGAAGAAATGAGGATTACAAAAATGTTTCGGTATGCATAAAATCCTCCGCAATTTCATACTCTTTGTCCAGCTTGTCCAGGAGAAGAATGGTCCTCGACCAAACTCGCATTCAGTACAAGCTCGTCATAATTGACTTCTTCTAGCGGGGAATAAACAGGAGAATCTTCTAGATATTGCATAATATCTGGATCGGAAGGTGGAGGATCAATCTTATCCTTGGTCCAGTCGGGAGGAGGAATACCCGGGTCGGTAAATACTTCAGGATGGCAAACAAGATTTGTAGGGAGTCGTATCAAAATGAGGATCTTTCCTTAATCTTGATTCCCATACTTTGTTCTCACCATCCCGGTACGCCTGCAAGTTATAAGCATTCAGCATATCAACAAAGGGTTTACTGTGTAAATACTTGAAGACGCAGGCTCTGCGAACATCAGTTGGAAGGGATTCGCGCAAAGGAACGACGGCTTGCCTTTCGGGTAACATTTCGGATCCTTTGGCTCCGACTTTCCAACTGTTCGCTCCGATCGCCGGATCTTCTCCCCGGCATCATCCAAGTCCCACCGAAGACGACCAATCATCGAATTTTTTCTCCCCGCCACCTCCCAAGCTAGATTCCGAAGGCGAGCAATCTCAACATCTTTAGCTTCGAGATTTCCCGAAGCCTAGAAACTTCATTGCTCAACCTACTGAGTCTAGTAACCGCTTCCACTTGGTTGTGGAAGTTACCGAAGCAAGACTCCCGCAAACAACTTCCGAGTTAGCAAGGAGCATAAAAGTAATTTTTCAGAATCGAGAGGATAATGAAGAAAGACTTACATCACCAAGTGACTTCGTAAAGACTTCATCCGGAAGTTTGGAAAGAACTGTGCTCTCGAAGTCATTCGAGCAGCAAGTACACCATTCCAACGCTCTCATCAAACTCGTTTGACACTAATTCGAGCGAAGGATGAGAAGGATGAACTACACCAAGAGAAGGATGAGCTTCATCACTTGTCACCCGACGGCGCTTCCTAGTGGCAAAATCCTCCAACTCAGAAGGAGAGGAGGAGGATGCCAAACAAGCACTAGAGTTAGAAATAGGAGCAGCACAACGCTAGGACCACACCTTCATCGAGACGCCAACATAGTTGCCTCGGATGCCCGAAGAGTCTCCTTCGGGGGTGCACCAACAAGCTCACCAGCGGGGAGCGCCGGCAGCACCATCGGCAACGGAGTGATCAAGATCTTCTGGGAAAGACGAGCGATCACTTCGGGCAAAGGAGGCGCGAGGACGGCATCAATAGAAACTGCGGGAATCGACTTGAAGATTCACCGCCGCCGCGATCGCCTTACGCTTGGAGGATTCACTAGCTGAAACCACCGCACTGGCCCCAACCACCACCGACGGAACAATTTTCTTGCAACTTTTGCTTTGATAAAGTTCGGGTTGATCTTGGGAGCCACTATGCAAAACAACAAAAAAACCAGCCGTATCAGTACAGAAATAAACGACAGCAACAGCGGGGAAACCCTAGTTTTCTACAGCTTCTGACAAACCAACAAACTAAACCCCAAGTATAACTACTGTGCAGTTTACTCAGGGGGGAAGTGGGGAAAGAGATGAGTAATCAAAAAACTCACTTGTTCAAAAGTGGATAGAGCTGTTGTTGGAGTACGAGGAATACGGAAGCGGTCCGAAGGACGAAAGGTTGCTTTGGCACTTTAGCAAATCTAACTTGCGAAGTCAGGATAGATGGAGAGTACCCACGAAGGCTTTAAATAGCCTCAGGTATAAGACGACGGTTGAAGGCTAAGGACAACCGACGACCCAGATCGAAATGATGCTTCGAAATCCGCAAAAAGCAAGATCAACGGTCGAAGGGATGCCACATGGAAACATGTGGAAGTGAGCACCTGATGCAGAGATACCTCCAATCATCGCACTGCCATTAAAATAACGGATGTATTTCCAATTCATTGGAAACAGTGAATGGTATACAAAAGCAGGAAAACGTTTGAACTTCGCAGAAGGGAAACGTGCGGACTTTGCAATAAATGAAGTAGTGGGGAAGATTAATGCATCTTCTCGAAACGCATCTTCACAATATTTCTACAAGATTATTATTCGGCGAGGAATGAAAAGTTAAGTGATAAGTTTTAGCATTAATACTTTGATATTCAAGGCAAGATTTCGGCAGGAGACGGGGAAATTTAGAGGCCAACATGAAAAAAGAAATGTCTATTCATTAAATTGAGGGTAAATCTTTACAAAAGAACAACTCCCTAAGCCTTTTCTTCTTTGTTGCCCGAGGGACCCTGGTCGGGAGGACTTTTCTCAGGACCATGAGAAGAGCCTTCCTCAAGAGTGGCATCGGCTGAGTCCTCCACAACAACAACTTGAGACTCGGCTTGTGATTTCTCCTCTGGAAGTGCCGGCTCGTCATTCAGGTATGCCTCATATTGAGGTTCAGCTGGAAAAGGATCATCTTCTTCCTGAGCCCAGTCCGGGAGATCCATACCAACTTTCCCGAAGACCTCTTGGTGGCATACCTCACGAAAAGGAGCAGTGTCGAAGTCAGGGATCATTCCAAGGATTTGCTCCCAGACGTCGTTCTGCCCCATGCGATAAGCTTGAATGTTGTAGAGACCTAGCAACTCGGAGAAAGGTACGCTGTTCAGGTATTTCCGAATGCACTCCTTCCGAAGGTCTGGCTTTATATGCTCAGGCTTGCTAGGGATTGCCAACTTCAGATGTTCTTCGAGCTCCCTACTTTTGATTTCAAGGCTGTCACCAAACAACGTGGCAGCTGCCTTTTGCTTTCTGGCCTCGCGCTCGGCAGCAGTGACACGAATTTTTGAAGCTTCAAGGGTTCCTTGAGGGAGATCACTTCTTCCTCATGCTTTTTCTGCAGCTCCACTGTAGCTGCAGTCAGCTAGTCTATTTCAGAATTGACCTTGGCCAATTTCTCTTCACAAGTTTGCAGCAAGGAGCTGGTGCGACCAACCCGGCTCAATGCTTCCATGTGTTGATAAAAGCTCAACACAACATTCCTGGGAAGGCGGAAGATATCAGAAGAAGTCATAAGAAATTAGGAAAACATAAGTAAGCATGAAGACCTCCTCACCATCTGTCGAAGCTTTGGATTTTTTGTTGGAGGGAGCATCAATTGTGTCATGCCTCCTCTTGGTTCGGGCGGAGGAAGAGACATTAGCCCTCTCCACCATTGGTTTCTTCCCTTTACCCGAAGCATCGGCTACAGGCCTGATATTCCTGATACCCCTATAAGAGGGGTCGGGAGTGTCACATCCACCCAGCCGGTACCCTATCTGGCATACCCGGGATGTGATCCACAGCCCCGAAGATCCATAGTTCAGGGACCACATAATCCACATCGACAATAATACAATCATGAACAGATAATAATCATAAACTAACAATGAATGATCATGGAATTCAGAAATAAGGTGTCAGACATAATCAGAGTGCGGAAATAAATATCAAATCAGATAAATTAAGAAGGCAGTGGGCGGAATCCACTCCTTCACCAAACGGAAGTGAGGTCAAAATTTAGTTAAGTACAAGTCTCAAGTTATAAAGGTAAGTTAAAGTTATTACAATTCTTCTAAGTATACTGTCACAAAAGAAGGGGTAACTACTCATAAGTCTCCTCCATAATAAATATATCTTCTTCAAAGTTGACGACCATGGAGACCCAACATGACTGCTCCCATACAACTCCGGGGCTAACCCTGGTACGCCTGGTAATCTTCTTCGGTATGGTCACCGAAGTCTTCAACGTAGCCAGCCTCCGGATGGTAGTATGAGGTATCCGGGTCCGCCTCGGGAGGGTGCCATCGGAGTAATCACCCGTAGAATAGCCTAACAAAATATTGCAACGAAAAGGAATGAGTTCAAAAGAACTCAGCAAGGAAGTTATCCCACCACACATAAACCACAAGATAATCATAAAATGATGCAGATGATATGAGGCATATAATGCAATATGACTTTATTCTAAGTATGCTGGTCATCTATGGTAGACATGCTTTAAGTCGTAGCACCATACTTCTTTAGGTAGTCTCGATCACTCATCACCGGGGGAATTGGGTCCTGCATCCCTCTCGGACAAATCCATGGTTGGGGTTTCGGTCACCGCTCTCTCACATCACCGTTTGGTCTAAGTATTGGCGCATGTCAGGGTATAGCCTAGCCCAATGCAAGTCATCTACTTAATCATATCATGCCAGTTCCGGATACTTCCATTCCTCCCCTCTCGGGATCCTTTCCGGTATCCTTCACACTAGAGTCACGGATATTACTCACCGGACTCATCAACCCTATTGGTCATCCACAAATGGTAAACGGGAAGCTCTCACGTCCCTCTCACGGATCATTTCACCGGTGTTGAGTGCCCGTGAACCCAAGTCTAGCCATTTGTAACCCTACCAATAAATGGCCCCTTTCGGGTAACCGTAATGCAATTTATGTCCTCTCACGGAGTGGATACCGGTCTTGAGCGCCCACAAATCCACACTACTACCACGGGTTGTTCGGTCTCAATGCCCTTCCGAATCGGGTCTGATATGATAGGGACATCCTAGCCATACATCTAGACAAATCCTATGCATGTCATTCAATAACCCGGGAAAGCGTCAATGGACACCTTCGGAGAACATCCCATACTATTCCCTCCGATGTCCAAGGACAGAAGCACCAGTAGGGTACCCCTCAATCCCAAGTTATACTTAAGCAATCACATGCCCAAGTTCATCATATCAGTTCACAAGATACAACGTCATAATAAACATTCAATTCATGACATTGACATAAGTCATCATATATTGAAATTGATAAACATGATAAAACATTGAAGTAATATAATGTAAACACAAAGCTACCGTTAAAAGACATATGTAGCAAGTCTAACACGATAAGAATATGAAATAGAAACTATATTTACTAGGTTAGGAATACCAAGTCAAGATTTCCATATCCTAGGTAATTACATCGATAACTATCCTTACCTTGAATTGGAGAAGAGAATGGTCCAAGATCACAAGCGATGGCCCAAATAGTCTTAAAGTCCTAAACAAGCATATATGAAAGGTTAGAGAAGAAATCGGAACAATCGGAGATCAAACGAATCGAAGCTGGGCAAAAGTTGCCGACAACAACTCTATTGGTCGCTACATTTGGTCGATAGTATCGACCAATTGTATCGACCAAATCAATTCCGGACAGCAAGTCGGCTTTTCGGATTCTTGCCCAGATTTGGTCTTCCGGTTCTCGGATTGACATGAAACTTGGAGGATAGTCTAAGCACAACATGGGGACACTAATTATCAAGAAACTTTCATAATCCAATGGTCCATTTGGAAATCCCCAAATTGACATATTAAGGTTAAGAGTTGTAGATCATGGCATTGGCTATATCTCAATGCAAATTAGGGGAAAACATGGGGGATTAGGTAGGGAATCGTTTAGAAGTAACATGGAGCACATATGCAAGGTATAGATTAGGTTAATCATGAGCTTCATCTCAGTTTTGGTAAATAAAGCAAGTTGGTAAGCAATAAATCATGGAAATGTGTAGTCAATGATCATGAGGTGAATCAATCATAGTCATATCGGTGAAAACATCATTGTATGGGGTTTAGAAGGTTCATGGCAAGGTGTATGCAAGGTTGCAGCACCTTGGCCATGGTCCCAACAGTAAAATAGAGAAAAGATGAGTGAGAAAGTGATTAGGAGAGAGAGTCATACCTTTAAAGTGGAACAAGAAAGTAGGAATGAGTGGTTGGCAATGATTGATGAAGAAGATGCTTCACCACTACCAAGGAGGAGTTCTTGGGAGGCTCTCTCACGTTCCCAGATGTTAAAAACGCGAGAATAGGGCTCCAATCTCGAGGAATAAATAAATAGAAAAGAATATTCCAAGAATCTTTAAATCTGGGCTCAGCAGACTTGTTGGTCGATACCTTTGGTCGATGGTATCGACCAATAGTATCGACCAAAACAATCTCTGCAGAAATTTTATAGAATAGTTCAGAAACTTTAGGTGCGGACTTGGAGGGCTGTACAAGGTCAAATTGCATGGGGTTTTCTCCTACAGTTCACTCAAGAGGTCTAGTTTCAGGGAGTACCTTCGGATTATGCACAGGAGTCCCTTTGCTATTTCAACTGTTTCGCTCTTCATCAGTGCGCAGATTCTAACTTAGCACTGGTAATGTGCTCAAGGAAGGAGCAGCATCATCAATGTCCATAAATTGGAATCCCGACATTACGTCATCAACCAGTAGGGCCCATAAATCCCTCCTACCACCACTTCAGGTCTTTGGACCTACAAACATAACAATGACCGGGTCGGGTCAAGGTTAGGTAAAAGCTGGATTTTACAGGGAGAGGGAAGAGAAGCCTCTTGATCTACGGTCAAGACCCTAGGCGATCGTTGCTCGGCTGTCACAACGGCCCTAGCGGCCTTCACCCGCAGGCTCTCAGGATTCATTCTGGGAGGCACTGCAAAGAAGAAGGACAAGAGTCAGAATTCAAAACATATCACTTCAGTCAAATCAAAGGATGATGGTTAGAAGCTCACAATGAGCCAAGCCCCAGTACTGAAGGATGGAGTTATACTCCACTTCATATCCATGTATCTCTTGATACCACGGAATGGATTTGATCTTTCTGATGGCTGCCTCATCTTCTCTGGATAAGGGAAGGCCCCAGTTACTCTCGGACGAAGAAGTAAACCTCCTCCAGGTGGTTGGGAAGTTAAGATCTGATGGAGGCGCTCGATAGAAAAAGTATCTTTCGCGCCATCTTTTGTGGTTAGAAGGGCAAGTTCCTTTGACAAGGATGCTGCCCCTCCAATCAAGTTCAGCCTTATTGCGTTTGGAAAGAAAGACCCATCCGGGAGGATGGGAGATAGAAAGAACATGAAAATGTACAAAAAGAGAAAGAGATGGCATAATGCCAAGCTCAAAACACAAACCCAAGAAGCCGACGATGAGACTCCAGCTATTGGGGAGGAGCATTCCGGGACAAATGTTCCAGTGATTCAAAACTGCGGAGAACAAAGGATTAAAAAAGGGAAAGCGAACCCCGCTTTCCAGTGCATCTATATACAGAGAAAATTCACCCGAAAGGGATGAATCAACCCTCTCATCAGGGTGGGGAGCCCTAACCTGATATGAGGAAGGAAGATCAAAATCTTGGACAGCTGAAAGAAGGGTTTCCTCATTATAAATGGAGGGAACAGAGCCAGGTCCACCATTGGACCCAGAGGTTTGAGGTTGCCTAGAAGACTCGACAATCTTGGAAGATCTAGACTCGAGAAGGACAGGAGAAGTTTCGGTTTTTCTTTCAAAACCTTTTTGAGAAACTTCAGCGAACTCCTGCCAGAGGACGGTTAGGGTTTTGTTATCACTATCCGACTGTTCGGGAGCAAGAGAAGCAAAAGCATCACTGCTATTACCAACATGGGGTACTAAAGAAGCCCTATCGTCCGCCATTACTCGTTTCAAGAACTACAAAGAAAAGACCAAGAAACTTACCGATTCGGTGAGACGGAAGCTTGAGAGCATGAAGGCGCGAAAGCGACAACAAAGGTTCAAATTCCAGACAGGAAGAATGAAATCTACGAAGACAACGAACCGCTTTTAAAACTCCCGCATGAGTGTTCGGGAATCTGAACGATCGAGATTGATTCAAAATCAACGATCAAGATTGTAAGACGTTTTGAAAGTTTGAACTCACGAATCCGAAATAGGCGTTCGGAAACCGTCGCTTGGATGACGTGAGCCACGACAGATCAACTGCAACGAGATATGTGGCCTTACACTCACAACGCTCGAGGAAAAGTGACCACCGCATTAAATGTGATATGACATTTAATGAAGCACGCAGAGATCATCACCTGACGACGAACCCAGTTAAAAACCAAGCCCTCGGGATCGACCGAACGCTTGGTCTGGGGGGCTCGTGATATGGAGAGTTTATGATCAGACCGGGTTCATACCTGGTCCAACCCTCGACCCTAGTCGAGACGGAGAAAACCGAATCGCTCCCGAGAGAACCGGATCCGGAAGATGGCTTGCTGAAGAAGAAAGCTTATTCGGCTGCAAGTGTGCCCTAATCTTACTTATGGATTAGGGTAATCACCCTAATGATGGCAGACTCAAACTGACGGCTGCGGATAATCATTAACGAAGGGATAACCATCGTATAACCTAAAGGTTATCTCAGGAGTCCTCTACTAGCCCAAACTAGTAGAAGTCTATCGCTCAACGGATCTCACTGATAAGATCCAACGACTACCCGAAGAAGGCTCAAGTGCATCCAACGAAGGAGATTCGAAGGTACACTCTATATAAACCTCACTACCATACAAGGTGAGGGACGGATCAATCGATCAAAAAGAATACTATCTGAGACTCAGGTTCAGATACATACTGATAGACCTAAACTATCAGCGTTCTGCTATCTAGATCACCTTTCCCAGTTCTTCATTCCTTAGCTCTGTGCTTCTAGCTGAGCCGTTTGTGATTAAGTTCATCAACTGACTTAGCCTTCGGAGGTGGACTCCCGACCCCAGCGGTCGGGCCACATCTGACGCTTTCGTTTTGCAGGACATCACGTGGAGATCCAAGGGCTGAACAGATTTTGGACGCATCACTTGTCAACACCTAGTGCTTTTCTATGAGATAATTCTTTAAATTTTTTTATTTTTTAAGTAAAAAGACATCTCTTTAATTTTAAGAAATAGAATTACAAGATAATTAAACATAAAAATATTCATCCGAAACCTATTTATTTGGTTATCAATAGGGCTGCAACTGGGCCGGGCTGGGTCGGGCTTTTGCAATCCCAAGCCCAGCCCTATATGTTCTAACCTGAGCCCATTCCCACCCTAACCCTTCCCTAACCCTAGTTCAGGGCCAAGGATTATTGTCCCTAGCCCTACGCCCTACATGGTCAAGCCAAGCCCATTCCCGCCCTAATTGGCCCTAATTGGGCCGAGTTGGCCCTGATTAGCCCTGATTGGCCCTGGCCCTGATTGGCCCTGACCCTGGCCCTGATTGGCCCTGACCCTGGCCCTGTTTAGCCCTGTTCCTAGCCCTGATTGGCCCTGTCCCTGACTCTGAGCCTGATTAGCCTTGTCCTTAGCCCTAATTGACCTAATGTTGGCCCTAGCCTTAATTGGTCATGTCCTTAGACCTAAAATATCAAATAATAATAATAATAATAATAATAATAATAATAATAATAATAATAATAATAATAATACAAATAAAAGTATCACCAGTAAACTAAAAATAAAATTCATAGAAATATAAGATGATTCAAGCTCATACAAAATGATAAAATAGTCAATAAGTTGATAGTGTTGCTTTAAACATAAATAAATTCATACTCCATAATTCTATATTGAGCTCTGAAAGTCTCCCATTGCTTTGGTGATGGAAATTGAAAACATTTTCCATTGATATCCTTATTCAACAAAAAAAATCTATATTCAAAACTTTGTTAACAAGTAAATCAAAGATAATTTAGTAATGATATTTTTTTTTCATAGTTAAAGAAAATGATAATTTAGTTACAAACATAGCTATCTACCCTTAATAAGTTTTTTTTTTCTTTTTTCTGAAATATCACATTGGAGGCAAAAGAAATATGTCCATATTTATGATGAAAAATTGGGGTGTAAATTTGTTAGATATTAATTCTCTATATAATAGCAATAATATATTATCTCGCCTTAGTCCAAAAAAAAATCAATAATTTTTGGGAACTAAAAATGACTTAGTTCGAAAAATAAAAATGATCTTAAAAATAATATAAAAAATGAACTCATGGTCTACTATGATCAAAATGATTGAAGGTTTTTCAAAGTTGAGATTTATAGTTATATCAATGTTAATATGAAGATTAAGGTAAAAATCTAGTACATGATCAGGGTCAAATTAACATTAAGACTATAGTCAAAATTAGGGTCAGGATGGGGCCAAAATCATATGGATGCTTATACATTGGTAATGAAGATATAATTTATTTTTATTAATTTTTTACAAAACATGATCATGTTTTTAAAATTTGACACGTGTCAAGTATTCACCCATGTGGATTAGAATTAATTCCTCTCCATATGGGTGGACCGGTGGAGGGTCCAGACTCAAACCAGGGCTAGAATCAGGGTTAGAATCAGGGCTAGAATCAGGGCCAAGATCAAGATTAGAATCAGGGCCAAGATCAGGATTAGAATCAGGGCGAGAATCAGGGCCAAAATTAGGGCCAGAATTAGGGCCAAAATCAGGGCCAAGATCAAGGCCAAGATTAGGGTCAAAATCAGGGCCAAGATTAGGGCAAAAATCAGGGGCGGGCTGGGATGGGCTGGGCGGGCCAAAGAGTAATCCCAAGCCCGCCCTTGGCCCTAGTCCAGGGCCAGAATATTTTGGCCCTAACCCGGCCTTAGGCCCAAAATTTTTAGCCCAAGCCCTATTTGGGCTCAAGGTGGGCTTAGGGCGGGTCAAGGCCGCCAGGGCCAAACTTGCACCCCTAGTTATCAACATCCTTCTCTCCAAAACCTAAGAAATTTAAAAGAAAAGGGAAAATAAAAAGTTAACCTTATTTTTGTGATCAATTTTGGGAAAATTTATTTGATTTGGGGATGTAACCTGTGCTAACACTTAAACGAATTTATATCTCTCCTCATTTGAATTTACAAATGATATCTATGGTCAAACCATGAGAGGTGATGAAGTGGGAAACCTTGAGGACAGATAGCTACCACAAACTGATTACTTCAGATAATAGGATATAGAAGCTGATGTTTCCCACCACATCAAGGTAGATGGATAAAATGGGGAGCTACATTAGGAGAAGTGGTAAGAAAGGATATACTTGTATTGTAACTCAACTCTGATCAGTCATGGAAAAAGACCATATATCAACTGGGTTTGTGACTACTCCATCCATGCCTAGACCTATCCTCGCTCCATTTGTGTTTGAACATTTCAACAGTCCATCTCTGAGCATCTCATTCCAATGGTGCAGTCAGATCCAAAGTGCTCTCCAGATACTTGAGATAACTCGGTTAAAAAAACGCACACCTCACAGAATGAAAAGAGGAACTGAAACCCATTAGACAGTTTGCTGATTTTGTTTATCAAGATTTTACTCTTTCATGGCCTTCTGGTAGTTCGATTACGAACAGGGGTAAAGGATACCTAGACAGATAACAGAGCCTATACAGCCAAAAGATAGATTGGGGTCCATGAGACATGCTTCAACAGATACTGTGAAACCCAGCCCTAACCTTGACCCGGAAACCTTGTTATTTGTAGGTCCGATGACCCGAAGTAAAGTAAGAAGTCAGCTTTGGGCCATCCCAGTAGAGGACTTGGTGTCTGGCTTTGAATCCATGAAGGTTGATGATGAGGTTCTATTTATGGAAACAGAATCCTGATGAAGATCTAATTAGTTGATGGACTTGGAGTGCTCTCTATCTTGGTTTGAAGGCATTTCTACCTACTAGGTAAGTCACTTGACTTGTGTGCAAAACCCCTTTAGGATTGGATTTGATCTGGACCATCAATTCCCTGTTTTGGCCTTGCTGTCAGCATTGGTCGACTGATTGGTCGATCGGGCCGATCGACCAATCCACTCGACCAATGGGTGCTGTCTTTGGCAATTAGGTTGATTCTTGCTCTATTTAAGTCTAACCTCGAGTCCACTTCGTATTTGCTGCCTCCAAACCCTCTGGAACGAACCAAAGACCTCTGCAAGTCATCTCTCTTGCATCCTTGGAGTTTTCTTGGCGGATCTTCGTCGGAACTCTTCTTTTTGCATCAAAAGGTATGTCTACTCTCTCTTCTTCTCCTCCATCTTTGTTTTTCTTTCCTTTTTGAGTTGAGACAGTAGAAGAGATGCTGCATTCTCTGTTGCAAACATCTCTGAACATGTTCTCATGATCATCCTAAGGATTTAAGGCTAGAACAATGATCTTAACCATGATCATTGCAAGCTTTTGAAGGATTCATGATCAAACTATGATTTAATCTCTGTTAATCTTCTAATCTGAATTCTGATCTCTTTGGATCTTCTTTCATTGATCATGTTAGTGGTTAATGGTTGTGTTTTCTTTCCATGATCCATAATCCATAGAATTCTAGTTGTTCTCTTCTACCTTACTATGTGTTCTTCATGATGCATGATAATTACATATATGGTAGGTTTTATTTCCTTATTTAGATTTATGCTTCTAAGCCTTATTCCATGAAGACCTATGTATGTTTTCATGTTTTCATTACCGAAAGCAATGATCCATCCTCCTATAGTTCTTGTCCTTGTTTTCTATTTCAAAATTCATCAAGATCCATGTTTGATTTATTTATGGTAACTTTTTGTTTCCTAATTTGGATCTTGATACTTTGATTTGATTAGTGTTTTGAGGTCCCCTTTATGTTAGAATACTACGGATATAGTCTACCCCTTGATTAGTACCCTTTTGAACCACCAAATTCGGATTTCATATCTTAAAACTCTGATTTTATAAGCTACTGTCTGCATTGGTCGACTGATTGGTCGACTGGACCACTCGACCAATCCGCTCGACCAATGAGTACAAAGAACTCCGCATTGGTCTGCTTTCGGATATTTTGATATATATTCTGCTAGGGATCTTTCCTAATATGTTGTATATACTTGTTTAGGACCTTCTTCTCAAGTTTGCCAAGATCTTACTTGATTTCTTAGGATTCTTTGCGAGTTATAAAAGGTAAGGATGGTTATTTCCTTAATTACATAGATAGCATGAATCTAGTTTCTATATTTGAATATCATTAATATGTTTCCTAAATTAGATTCTTACAATGATATACTACGGTTGCATAACTTTGATTACAGTAGCATTACTTATTCATATTGAATTGATTCATGTATGATTTACTTACCAATGTTATACAAGTGATTGTAATTATCGATTTCTTTCCATATATGGAGTTACCATATATGTGATGATATGAATTGATGCATGTGTATGCTTACGTATGGTTTGGAAAGGAGAGGTGTCCTTTTAACACTTCTGTCCTTGGACTACTACGGGAATATTATGGGATATTTCCGGAGATGCCCTCTGGACACCTTCCTAAACCGTTGGATGACATATATAGGATTGTCTAGTAGTGTTTGGCTAGGATGTCCTGTTATGTCGACCCTAATCGGAGGGGGTATTGAGACCGAACGACCCGTGGTAGCAATGGGGATTCATGGGCGCTCAAGACCGGTAACCAACCCGTGAGAGGACAGGAATCACATTGTGGGGGCCATTTATTGGTAGGGTTGCATATGGTTAGACTTGGGCTCACGGGCGCTTAAGACCGGTAACCAACCCGTGAGAGGACGTGAGAGCTTCCCGTTTACCATATGTGGATGATCAATAGGGTTGATGAGTCCGTAGTCCGAGTTGGTCGGTGCCATAGGATACGCCGACTCTAGTGTGAAGGATACCGGAAAGGATCGTCGTGGACGAGGAATGGAAGTATCTGGATCCGACTTGATGTAACTAAGTAGAAGACTTGCATTTGGCTAGGTTTTACCCCGACATGCGCCAGTACTTATACCAAATGGTTGTGAGAGAGTGTGTTGACTTAACCCCCCGCCAAGGTTTGTCCCGAGGGATGAAGGACCCATTACCAATCGGCTGCTCAAGACCGGTGAAATGATCCGTGAGAGAATCCAAGATATCTTAAATGGTTGAGGATGTGAGTGGACTTTCCTAAAGAAGTACGGTGCTATGACTTAAAGCATGTCTCGCCAATAGAGACCAAGCATACATAGAGTTAGATTCATTCATTCATTGATTGTCTCATATCATATTGCATTTATGTTTGTTCTGAATCCCGCCATTTATGTTATTATGGATTTTAATCGCCTTTACCGAGTTTCTTTGAAACTCATTCCTTTATTGTACAATGTTGTTAGACTATCCTGCAGGTACTGAGTACTATGACGGTTCCTATGAGGAAGCGCAAGGCGAAGAGACATATCTCCAGGAAGGTGATTGCGGTTACTACAATTACTCTGAAGATCCCACGGGTGGTTATGCTCCGTACGATGCTTAGTCCGACCATTGAGTGGAAGCGTCCTTGTGCTATTTATGAGATCTATACATACAAGGATGTCGTCTACAAAGTGGAGAATAATTTAGTTACCCAATGTACTTGCTACTGGGATTAGCTTTTATCTAGTTTATTCTTTAGAGCTACTTTTCCGCTGGATGTAAAGTGGGATTTTTGCTTCACTTTACTTATCTGTTTGATACTCTGATTATGTCTATTATTCCGATTCGTTTATGATTCATTCTTTCATTATTGGATCTATGATTTATCTTCCGCACTCATGTTATGATTGTTCATGATTATGTTATTGTTTATGTGGGAGGTTGATCACTCGATACCTGATCTTCGGGCTGTGGATCACACTCTCGGGTATGCCAGATAGGGTACCGGCTGGGAGGGCGTGACAGATTGGTATCGTGAGCCCAAGGTTCGAGGAGATCCTAACCACAAAAGACAACAATCGAACATTCCTGAGTCATTGATCTGAAATGACTCTTCTACTCTTAGAAGTGAATAATAGAACACAGAATTAGAAACTTGAACTTTGAGGCATAACAGAACATTTCTGAATAACATACCATAATTATACTTGAACAAATGTCACTAATGCAAGGAAAAGAAAAGTGCATAACATACAATAATTAAAGAGAAACAAAATGAACTTCATTAATTTCAAAGGTTTTTACAATGATTACATCTGAAATGCATAAATGGAAAATCCTAAGGTACAACTATCTAGGTGATCTACTCGATCTCTATATGCTCGAACTCCTCCGCTAGCTGAGTCACCCGATGCTCTATCCTGTCCCGTCGAGACTCCATCCTCTCGTACATCTGCTCCCTCGTCCGACCTCCATCCTCTCTAGCATGGAAGTCATCGATCTCATCTCGTGCACCAAGATCCGAAGTCTCCGGAACCGCATGCGAAGGGCCGCCCGCCTCGAAGTGTGATGAAGGAAACTCGTGATGCACAGAGCTCAGCCTCGCGCATATCTCAGATCATCTCCGGCCCGATCATCACTATCGGACCGATATCCTCTCCTCCATCCTCTCGATCCCCGATCCTCATCCTCTCGATTCATCATCATCCTCACCCTCCGGACCAGAGATCTCTCTAACCGATGTAGTCTCATCCGTCGAATGGTCCGAGTCCCAATGGGGTATCCCCGTGATCTAGTGTCCATCGGAGTATCCTCGAAACTCACCCCGAAATGCCCGAAGATCAAAGTCGAAGCCTCCCATAGCAAAGGTTCCGCATGCTAGGCCGCAGAACTAAGTCCAAAGCATGACCCGCTGAATGATGTAGGAGAGATCGATCTCGAAGCCCATGTAGATGCGGTAAATGACCAAGGCCTCCATCACCGTGACCCGATGGTGATGTCCGGCTTTCGGCATGATGTTTCGGCCGACTATGCGACCGATAATACGTGCAGAACCCGTCATCCGTCCGCTAGTCCACGGTGTGAAGCATCGGCGGCTATCCCATAGCGTAGAGCATATCTCGCGAAGCTCGTACGGCATCGATGGCTGTCCGGATCTGCTCTCTCGCAGTATCCACACACACCGCCGTGGATAGTAAGGGACCTGCAAGATCTCGGCCGTTGTCCGGGTAGAGAAGCGAATCCGAGTCCGAAGGACCCCGCTCCCGAGGACAAGTCCGAGTGGATGTCCCCGGCCCCGAGCCTCCTCTCGTGTAAGTAAGGTTGCCGAAGAACAACCTCACTAGCTCCGGTATACCGGCAAATCCTCGGTGAAGAGGTGAGTCCACCGTAAAGTGTCGAACCTCTGCCGGATCCTAAAGGCTCCGAGCTGGCGTAAGTGAAGTAGACGCCCCATCTCGATGTTACAATAGCTGAAGTAGGCCTCGTACGCAAACTCGGCCCGAGGTGTGTCAAATAGGTCCGGCCTCCTAACCTCCTCTCTAGGTTCGAAAGGAACCCGACCTCTGCCCCTAAGAGCACCTACGATGCGACCTCGACCTCTACCTCCTCCTCGTCCTCCCCTCTCGCATGATGTATCCGTGGAAGAGACAAGAGACATTTCCAATTAGTGCTATTTCAAGATTTGAGCCAAAAGGGTATTTTCGTAATTTTTCGGAAAATTTCAAATTTGGGGGAAATTTGATTTGAACATACTAGCATGTGCACAATACTTGGAATTTCATGTCTATGAAGTTGTTTTGATGAAAATCGATCGAAAACATGGATTAAAGCGAAAAATTCAGCAAGAAGGAAATTTGGGGATTTTGCAATTTAGGTCAAAATTGGATTTTTGAAAAGTTGAAATTGGTTAAATCAAATTGTATGGACCTATCTACAATGTCATCTTGAGCATGTAGCATTTGATCTCGTGCGAAAATTGCAAGCGGTTTGAGAGAAAACGAAATTTTTCTAAAGATATCGATTTTGGTATAAAACTTTGCGAGATGAGCACCAAATGTGTTAAAACTTGTTGTCTATGCATGTCATTGTGTTTAAAACCTAGGGAATATGTTTCTAAGCATTCCTAAGCATGATTTCTAGCATTGGATACAAGTAAAGCATGGTTTTATTGAAATGCAAGCATGAGAAGATGAAAATGGAAGAAAGAATGAGAGATTTACCTTGTTTGTGAAGATGGTGTGTTGTGGTGTTGTTGTTGAAGCACTAAATCACCTCAAGAACACTTGTGGGAACTCTTGGATATTTTCCCTAGAGCTCTCTCACCTTTGGAAGAAGTTAGAATGAGGTTGGAATGTGGAAATGAGGCTTATAATGCGAATTTTCGCATTCTCGTCTTCATTGGTCGATCGATTGGTCGACCGGGTCACTCGACCAACCACTCGACCAATGGTCACAGTGACTTCATTTGCTGTTGAATTTTTGGAAAATGTGATTTTTGCCCTATGGAATATTGTTTGATGACTATATGGATATTTTTGAGCATGATTTAAGTTTTCAAATCATTTGGACTTGTGGTTTATGTTGAATCTTCGAAATTCGGTATTTTGATGTTCTCGGTTTTGCGAATGGTTACTCCGAGAAGTGGAGGTGGTGAATCCAAAGGTCATGGAGGTGGTGAAATACCTCGGGGAGGTGGTGAAGTACCTCATGGAGGTGGTGAGATACCAAATGCTGATCGTGGTACTCATGAGATCCCCCGGTGCCCCGAATGTTGGAAGTTTCGTAGATATTGCCACTATTATGGGCAATATGATGCAAAGCAAGCAGCTCAATTCAACCAGATGTTGGTGGGTTTCATGACTCGCATAATGAGACCCGGGCTGGTGCTAATGTGAATCCTCATGCCGCAGTCCCGAATGCGGGAGGTTTAGCTGAACTCCTCATACTCGCCCGATGGAGAGTTTTCTCAAGATGCAAGTACCCACTTTTACCGGAGTTACCAAGGACCCCTTGTTTCCTAACAAGTGGCTTCGTGAGTTGGAGAAGGCTTTCCGGCATCCGCAATGCTCGGAAGCTCGAAGATTTTGTTTGCCGAACGTGTTGCAACAAGAAGCCGATGCATGGTGGATTTCCACTCGTCCTGCTTTTGGAAGGTTTGCATGCAGGAGTTGTAACTTGGGAGTTATTCAAAGAGGCTTTTTGTATGAACTACTTTCCCGAGGCGGTGAAGGATGCAAAGGAAGCTGAGTTTATGATTCCGACTCAAGGAACTTTGTCCGTGTTGGAGTACCAACAGAAGTTTGAGGAGCTTCATTTCTTTGCTCCAGATTCTTTGAAGGAAGACCTCGCCAAAGCAAAGAAGTTCTTCAAAGGACTGCGCCCGCCATTAAAGCTTATCTCACAGTCCAGCCTATAGTGAGCTATGCTCAAGTGGTGCGGAACTCGAAGAAGTTGGAAGAAACAGAGAAGGAAAGTGCTCGTGTGCAAAAGCCTTGGCAATCAAGGAATTCTGGTTTGGTGGATCGCAATGACCGTCGTTATGTGAGACCTACACCCTACCCCACTCCTACCTTTCGTGCTAAGAGTGTAGGTCGAACACGGGTTTTCAGCAGCCCGGCCGCTTTAAACAAGATGGCGGAAACCGACCACCAGCAAATGCAAGTGCAAGTGCAAGTGCGAGTGCAAGGCCTTTTGTTCGAAGCCCTCTCGTCGCAGCCACCCCCGTTGGATCCAAGCAATCCCGTTTGCTTCTACCGCAAGCAAGCTGGTCATTTTGCTCGTGCTTGTCCGAAGCGGCCCGCCCAACAGCCTCGCCCCTGGTGGTGAAGAGTGCTCCCGCTCCTCCCTCCGGTAGAGTTTTCAGTATTTCCAAGATCGAGCAGGATCCAAGCCATGATGTGATTACAGGGTACATTGTTAGTCGCTTCTATTTCTGCATTTGTCTTATTTGATACGGGTGCATCTCATTCGTTCATGTCATCTCGCATTCATCAAGAAGACTAACCTAATCCCCGAGAAGTTGTCTAGTTGTTTATTGATTAGTACACCTACTGGTCCTCATGTGAAACTAGATAAGGGGTTATCTAAATGTCCCGTGTTGATTGGTGAGAAGAACTTGGAAGCCAATTTTGTGATTCTTGACATGAAGGACTTCGATGTTATTTTGGGAATTGATTGGTTGACAGCCCACAAAGCCGTGTTCCTTTGTTCCTCAAAGAAGATTCAGTTCCATATTTGTGGAAGTCCGGTCTTTGAATTTCAAGGTGAAAAGAGAAGGGTTTGTAAGAAGGTGCTGTCTCAGACCGATGCAAGTCTATGCCCTAGTGGATGATGCTTCATCCGAAGGCAAGGGTATAGTGGAGAAAAGAGTCGACGAAGTCGAGTTGTCTGCGACTTTGTTGATGTCTTCCCCGATGACCTATCGGAGTGCCTCCGGACAGAGATGTCGAATTCTCTATTGATCTCGTCCCCGGTGCCGCTCCGGTATCTAAAGCTCCGTATAGGATGGCTCCTACCGAGTTGAAAGAGTTGCAAAATCAGTTGAATGAGCTCATTGATAGAGGTTTCGTACAGCCTAGTGTGTCACCTTGGGGAGCTCCGGTCTTGTTCGTCAAGAAGAAAGACGGTAGTATGCGCTTGTGCATCGACTACCGTGAGTTGAATAAGTTGACTATCAAGAATAGATATCCGCTGC
The DNA here is from genome assembly GCF_041222555.1 of Hakea prostrata. Taxonomy (NCBI): domain Eukaryota; kingdom Viridiplantae; phylum Streptophyta; class Magnoliopsida; order Proteales; family Proteaceae; genus Hakea; species Hakea prostrata. Next base: position 9,496,546 of record NC_142605.1, read on the forward strand.
CCGTAATCGATGATCTCTTCGATCGGTTGAAGGGTGCAGCATTGTGTTCTCGAAGATTGACTTAAGGTCCGGATATCACCAATTGAAAGTGAAGTCTAGTGATATCTTCAAGACAGCTTTCCGAACGCGGTATGGTCACTACGAGTTTAGAGTCATGCCCTTCGGATTGACCAATGCTCCTGCGGTATTCATGGACCTCATGAACCGGGTATTTCATGATGTGCTTGATAAGTTTGTGATTGTTTTCATTGATGACATCTTGATCTATTCGAAGAGCGAAGAAGAGCATGCGAGTCATCTAAGTTTCACTTTGCAAAGGTTGCGGAAAAGAAGTTGTTTGCTAAGTTTAGCAAGTGTGATTTCCGGCTTAAGAGAGTGGTTTTCCTTGGTCATGTAGTTTCAGCCGAAGGTATTCGTGTGCGATCCCGAAAAGGTCCAAGTCAGTGGCTGATTGGGAGAGACCGAAGTCGATAACGGAAATAAGAAGTTTTCTTGGATTGGCGGGTTACTACCGAAGGTTTATTGAGAACTTTTCTCGGTTGGCTGCTCCTATGACTAAGTTGACCAGGAAAGAAGAGAAGTTTGTTTGGTCTGACGCCTGTGAGAAGAATTTCCAAGAGTTGAAAGATAGATTGACAAGTGCCCCGGTTTTGACTATACCTGATAGTTCCGGTGGTATGACAGCTTATACCGATGCGCCAAAGATTGGTTTGGGTTGTGTACTGATGCAACATGGCAAGGTCGTAGCCTATGCTTCTCGGCAATTGAAGGATTATGAGCGGAATTACCCCACTCACGATCTAGAACTTGCCGCCGTTGTCTTTGCTTTGAAGATTTGGAGACATTATCTTTACGGTGAGAAGATTGCCATTTTCACGGATCATAAGAGTTTGAAATATTTCTTTACCCAAAAGGAGTTGAACATGAGACAAAGGAGATGGTTGGAACTAGTCTCCGATTATGATTGTGATATTCAAGATCATCCCTGGGGAAAGCAAATGTTGTTGCTGATGCTCTTAGTAGGAAGAACCGGAAGAAGACTTTGGATTTGAATGCTTTGAGTTTACCATTGTGGTCTTCTATTGAGAGTTTTGATTTGGAAATCGTCCCCGAGAATTCTGATTTTATTCTTTCTCGCCATGACGGCAAGATCTGGTCTTAGAGATAAGATTGTTGCTCTGCAGAGTTCTGATCAAGAGTTTTTGACCAAAGTTGAGAAGATTTCTTCGAATCCTGAGTCGGACCCCGACTTTGGTATATCCATGGATGGTGCTTTGATGTTTAGAGGAAGACTGTGTGTGCCTGCAAACGAAGAAGTTAAGAAAGAAATATTGAAGGAAGCACACCAATCGGTCTTTCATCAGACACCCGGGAAGCACCAAGATGTACAAGGACTTGAAGGAACATTTTTGGTTGATTGGTCTAAAGGCGGATGTTGATGATTTTGTTGCCAAGTGTGAGACTTGCCAGCGTGTGAAAGCCATTCGACAACCTCCATCTGGATTACTTCAACCTCTTCCTATTCCTAGTTGGAAGTGGGAAGATATCTCCATGGACTTTGTGACTAGCTTGCCTCGGACAAGTAAAGGCAATGACACTGTGTGGGTGATTGTTGATAGGTTGACCAAATCAGCCCATTTCATTCCTATGAAGATCACTCATACTCTGGATAAGCTAGCCAGGCTTTATGTGGATAATGTGGTTCGTCTGCATGGTGTGCCATTGAGTATTGTTTCGGATCGTGATCCTAGGTTCACCTCAAGGTTTTGGAATAGTTTGCAGAAGGCCTTGGGAACCCAATTGAACTTGAGTACAGCCCATCATCCACAAATCGATGGACAATCTGAGCGGACAATTCAGACATTGGAAGACATGCTCAGATCTTGTGTGGTGGATATGGGTGGTAATTGGGATGAACACCTAGCTTTGGTTGAGTTTGCCTATAACAACAGTTATCAAGCAACAATAGGCATGGCTCCATTCAAGGCTTTGTATGGTAGTACTTGTAGGACACCTTTGTACTGGACTCGAGACAGGAAAGAAAAGTCTTAGGTCCCGAGATGATTGAAGCTACAAGTGCTATGGTTGATATGATAAGAGAAAGGATTAAGTCTGCCTCATCCGAGACATAAATCTTATGCTGATAAGAGAAGGACCGATTTGGAATTTCAAGTTGGAGAGAAAGTCTTTCCGAAGGTCTCACCAATGAAGGGTGTGATGAGATTCAATGTTAAGGGAAAGCTTAGCCCTCGTTACATTGGACCTTTCGAGATTTTGGAAAAGGTTGGACCTGTTGCGTATCGATTAGCATTACCTCCGTCTCTTGCTGGTGTGCACAATGTGTTCCATATTTCGATGCTCCGAAAATACATAGAGAATCCGGAACACATTTTGCAGCAAGCACCCGAAGGACTTAGTGCTGATTTGACCTATGATGAAGAACCGGCCGAAATCCTCGGATAGGAAGGACAAGCAGCTGCGGAATCGCGCCATTCCTTTGGTGAAGATTCGGTGGAAGAACCATACCCCTGAAGAAGCTTCTTGGGAGAAGGAAGAAGACATGAAGGAGAAGTTTCCTTACCTCTTTGGAAGCACAGTACGCTTTCAATTTCGGGGACGAAATTTCTTTAAGGGGGGAGAATGTGAAACCCAGCCCTAACCTTGACCCGGAAACCTTGTTATTTGTAGGTCCGATGACCCGAAGTAAAGTAAGAAGTCAGCTTTGGGCCATCCCAAAGAGAGGACTTGGTGTCCGGCTTTGAATCCATGAAGGTTGATGATGAGGTTCTATTTATGGAAACAGAATCCTGATGAAGATCTAATTAGTTGATGGACTTGGAGTGCTCTCTATCTTGGTTTGAAGGCATTTCTACCTACTAGGTAAGTCACTTGACTTGTGTGCAAAACCCCTTTAGGATTGGATTTGATCTGGACCATCAATTCCCTGTTTTGGCCTTGTTGCCGAGCATTGGTCGACCGATTGGTCGATCGGGCCAGTCGACCAATCCACTCGACCAATGGGTGCTATCTTTGGCAATTAGGTTGATTCTTGCTCTATTTAAGTCTAACCTCGAGTCCACTTCGTATTTGCTGCCTCCAAACCCTCGGAACGAACCAAAGACCTCTCGCAAGTCATCTCTCTTGCATCCTTGGAGTTTTCTTGGCGGATCTTCGTCGGAACTCTTCTTTTTGCATCAAAAGGTATGTCTACTCTCTCTTCTTCTCCTCCATCTTTGTTTTTCTTTCCTTTTTGAGTTGAGACAGAGAAGAGATGCTGCATTCTCTCGTTGCAAACATCTCTCGAACATGTTCTCATGATCATCCTAAGGATTTAAGGCTAGAACAATGATCTTAACCATGATCATTGCAAGCTTTTGAAGGATTCATGATCAAACTATGATTTAATCTCTGTTAATCTTCTAATCTGAATTCTGATCTCTTTGGATCTTCTTTCATTGATCATGTTAGTGGTTAATGGTTGTGTTTTCTTTCCATGATCCATAATCCATAGAATTCTAGTTGTTCTCTTCTACCTTACTATGTGTTCTTCATGATGCATGATAATTACATATATGGTAGGTTTTATTTCCTTATTTAGATTTATGCTTCTAAGCCTTATTCCATGAAGACCTATGTATGTTTTCATGTTTTCATTACCGAAAGCAATGATCCATCCTCCTATAGTTCTTGTCCTTGTTTTCTATTTCAAAATTCATCAAGATCCATGTTTGATTTATTTATGGTAACTTTTTGTTTCCTAATTTGGATCTTGATACTTTGATTTGATTAGTGTTTTGAGGTCCCCTTTATGTTAGAATACTACGGATATAGTCTACCCCTTGATTAGTACCCTTTTGAACCACCAAATTCGGATTTCATATCTTAAAACTCTGATTTTATAAGCTATCGTCGCATTGGTCGACTGATTGGTCGACTGACCACTCGACCAATCCACTCGACCAATGAGTACAACAACTCCGGAATTGGTCCGTTTCGGATATTTTGATATATATTCTGCTAGGGATCTTTCCTAATATGTTGTATATACTTGTTTAGGACCTTCTTCTCAAGTTTGCCAAGATCTTACTTGATTTCTTAGGATTCTTTGCGAGTTATAAAAGGTAAGGATGGTTATTTCCTTAATTACATAGATAGCATGAATCTAGTTTCTATATTTGAATATCATTAATATGTTTCCTAAATTAGATTCTTACAATGATATACTACGGTTGCATAACTTTGATTACAGTAGCATTACTTATTCATATTGAATTGATTCATGTATGATTTACTTACCAATGTTATACAAGTGATTGTAATTATCGATTTCTTTCCATATATGGAGTTACCATATATGTGATGATATGAATTGATGCATGTGTATGCTTACGTATGGTTTGGAAAGGAGAGGTGTCCTTTTGACACTTCTGTCCTTGGACTACTACGGGAATATTATGGGATATTTCCGGAGATGCCCTCTGGACACCTTCCTAAACTGTTGGATGACATATATAGGATTGTCTAGTAGTGTTTGGCTAGGATGTCCTGTTATGTCGACCCTAATCGGAGGGGTATTGAGACCGAACGACCCGTGGTAGCAATGGGGATTCATGGGCGCTTAAGACCGGTAACCAACCCGTGAGAGGACAGGAATCACATTGTGGGGGCCATTTATTGGTAGGGTTGCATATGGTTAGACTTGGGCTCACGGGCGCTTAAGACCGGTAACCAACCCGTGAGAGGACGTGAGAGCTTCCCGTTTACCATATGTGGATGATCAATAGGGTTGATGAGTCCGTAGTCCGAGTTGGTCGGTGCCATAGGATACGCCGACTCTAGTGTGAAGGATACCGGAAAGGATCGTCGGGGACGAGGAATGGAAGTATCCGGATCTCGACTTGATGTAACTAAGTAGAAGACTTGCATTTGGCTAGGTTTTACCCCGACATGCGCCAAGATTTATACCAAATGGTTGTGAGAGAGTGTGTTGACTTAACCCCCGCCAAGGTTTGTCCCGAGGGATGAAGGACCCATTACCAATCGGCTGCTCAAGACCGGTGAAATGATCCGTGAGAGAATCCAAGATATCTTAAATGGTTGAGGATGTGAGTGGACTTTCCTAAAGAAGTACGGTGATATGACTTAAAGCATGTCTGCCAATAGAGACCAGCATACATAGAGTTAGATTCATTCATTCATTGATTGTCTCATATCATATTGCATTTATGTTTGTTCGGAATCCTGCCATTTATGTTATTATGGATTTTAATTGCCTTACTGAGTTTCTTTGAAACTCATTCCTTTATTGTACAATGTTGTTAGACTATCCTGCAGGTACTGAGTACTATGACGGTTCCTATGAGGAAGCGCAAGGCGAAGAGACATATCTCCAGGAAGGTGATTGCGGTTACTACAATTACTCTGAAGATCCCACGGGTGGTTATGCTCCGTACGATGCTTAGTCCGACCATTGAGTGGAAGCGTCCTTGTGCTATTTATGAGATCTATACATACAAGGATGTCGTCTACAAAGTGGAGAATAATTTAGTTACCCAATGTACTTGCTACTGGGATTAGCTTTTATCTAGTTTATTCTTTAGAGCTACTTTTCCGCTGGATGTAAAGTGGGATTTTTGTTTCACTTTACTTATCTGTTTGATACTCTGATTATGTCTATTATTCCGATTCGTTTATGATTCATTCTTTCATTTTTGGATCTATGATTTATCTTCCGCACTCATGTTATGATTGTTCATGATTATGTTATTGTTTATGTGGGAGGTTGATCACTCGATACCTGATCTTCGGGCTGTGGATCACACTCGGGGGGGGGGGGGGAGGGGGGAGGGAAAAAATTTTTTGGGGGAGGTTCGGGCTGGTTGGCGGCCCGGGCGCGGCCGCGCCGGCGGGCGGGAAAGCCACAAAAAAAGAAAAAGGAAAAGAGAAGGAAAAAATTTCCCCCCTTTTTGGGTACCCCCCCCCCCCCCCCCCCCCCCCCCCCGTCTGTTTTGGGTGGAGAAAGGTTAGTTTAATGTTACACCTTGAAGTTGGACCTTGATTTCAGTGTTCTATCTCCTTCTTCTCTCTTTTCTTCTTCTTACTGTTCTATCTTGATGTTTTGATTGTGGAGAAGGTGTTACACTACTGTAACTACCTATTCTCTAATCTCCTTATGTCTCAGAGTGAACCCCCAATGACTTTATGCATTCCTTGAAACCACATGGTGAATCTCCTCAATTCTTCATTTATTTAATTTAGTTTTGGACAACATGATCATTCTATTGTAGCTTATTTTCTAATTAATGTTTAACATGTTTCATCTTAGCATTTACTGCTGTTCTAATGTATTTCATCTCTTTGAATCAATTCCCCTTTTCTTTCTAGCCATTATAGCCTTCTATGTTGATCATTGATATAAGCATTCTAGTAAGTTTCTATTTTTGATTCCTCTCATTCTAGGATTAGTATTCTTTTGATTTTCTATTTAGTTATTCTTGCCTCTCATATGTTTTTGATATTCCATTAGAGTGAAGCCTTGTTCTCTCTAATTCTTCCCTTGAATCCATGGTGAATTTGCTATGAAAACCATGTTGTTTCCAATTTAGAAACTCATGTTCTCAAATTATAAAGTACTTATTTCTGACCATGGATGATGTCCAATTCATGCTTGATAATCTTGGTATGTTTGTGTGAGGTTCCCTTTCGAATTTCGGATCAATCGGACTTCAAACGAAGATGTTATGACCAAAACAATGCATTTTGGCCTTGCTGTCCCCATTGGTCGACTGATTGGTCGATTGGGGCCAGTAGACCAATCAATCGACCAATGAGATCTATTTTTCTGAATTAGGTCTTGGCTGCTCTATTTAATTGCATGCTCGAGTTCTTTTTGCCTCCTCTGCCTCCTAAGCCTCTGGAACCAACCAGAGCTCTCCCCAAGTCATCTCCTTTACACCTTTGGTGGTTTTCTTGTTGGATCTTCATCATTTCTCTTGCTCTTGCATCACAAGGTATGTGATCACCCTCCTCTCTTCTCCATCTTTAGTTTTCTTTAGTTTTTCTTTTCTTTTCTGACTGAGAACAAGTGGGGTTGATGTTGCATTTCTGTTGCAACCATCACTCCACTCATTTCTCTATTTTTCCTAAGGATTTAAGGCTTGATGGATGATCTTAATCAAGATCATCACTTGCTTTTGAAGGAAACCATGTCTTTATTTTTGTTCTCTTTTTGATTCAAAGTTCTTCAATCTTAGATCTGTTTTTCTAGAAGTTCTATACATGTTTTCCATGAATTTTCTATCAGATTAGTGATCTATCATTCTTTAGTTTCCCCTCCATGAATTTGCCATGATTTCTCCAAGAACCCTGACTGACCTATTTATGGTAAGTTTCAATTCCTATTCTTTGACTTTAGGACTTGATGTTGTTAGGTTTTTGAATTCCTCTTTAGACCAATACACTATCATAGTATTCCCTTCTTGTTTGGTGGCAATTCGAATCACAAAATTCGGATTTCGGATCAGAAATCCCTGTTTTTGTCTATCACTGACTCTGTTGGTCGACTGATTGGTCGAATGAGTCAGTAGACCAATCAATCGACCAAAGAAGACAGTAGCCTCTGTTTTGGTTTATTTTTGGATGATTTGATTCCTACCTTCTGGAGATCTTTCCTAATAAGGTATGTACATTGTCTAGGATCCCCTTCCAAGTTTAGAAAAGATCTTCCTTGATTTTCGGGATTCTTTGCGAATTATTTAAGGTAAGGATAGTTATTTCTTTAATTACATAGGTTGCATGATTTAGTTTCCATATTTGAATCTTTCTGATTTATTTCCATAAATAGATTCATATATAGATGTACTACTGATGCAACTACTCTAATTATAGTAGCATTACTTGTTTACATTATTTAGTTTATGTATGACTTTACTTGCCAATTATATATGAGTTGGATCATGTTCTTGATTACTTTCCATATGGGGAGTTACTATACTTGTAATATGATTGATTGATGATTGTGACTGATTAGGTATGGTTTGGAAAGGAGAGGTGTCCTTTTGACAGTTCAGTCCTTGGACATCAACGAGAATATTATGGGATGTTTTCGAAGATGCCCTTTGACACCTTCCTGAACTGTTGGTTGTCATACCTAGGACTGTCTAAGCAGTGTTTGGCTAGGATGTCCCCTTTATATCAGACCGTAGTCAGAGGGGTATTGAGACCGAACGTGTGACATCCAGCCCAAACCTACCCTGAACACCCTATCTATTTTGTGTGAAGTAGGGTTTGTTTAATGTTGACTTTGAAGTTGGACCTTGATTTCAGTATTGCTATCTTTGAAAGTCTTAGGAAGCCATGTCAGACCTTTCCCTTAGGGTTGACCCAATGTCCCAAAATGAAGGAAGAAGTCTTTGTGGGCCATCTCAGTAGAAGATATGGTGTTTGACCCAAAACCCATGGATATTGATGATGGTGTTTCCATATGGAAACCTTATTTGATTTGGAGTTGGACTACTCATTTGTGAAGAAGAACTTGGTTGATGTGCCTAAAGCCTAGTTGGACCTGGTTTGAAGACATCCCTCCATACTAGGTAAGTAGTATGATGTGTTGAAAGAAGCCCATCCAAAAATATTGAAGTTAGGCCCATTAAATCCTTTTTTTGAATAAGCTGTCCGGCCGGGGGCATTTTGGTAAATTTCTGTTTTGAAGGTTCTTAAAAGATTCATTTCTTTGAGTTTCGTGGTAAACTATCCCACTAGTTTCTAAACCTCTAGAGAACGTGGGAAGAACCCTATAACCTCTCCTCCAAAGCCAAGGAAGATCCTCAAGCATCTGTTCAGGTTTCTTTATCGGTTTCTCTTCTAAAAGGTTAGTATTTAATTCGTTTCTTCTTTAATTCATTCTTTTTTCTCTACTTTTGATCTTTTGATTATGAGAAGGGTATTACACTACTGTAATTACCACTTCTCTAATTCTTTTAGCCCTAGAGTGAATCCCCCAATTCACTCTATGTTCTTGAAGCCATATGGTGATGATTCTTGAGTTTAACTCCACCAAAGATCTTGATGACACTTTCCCTGATTTTTCTACCTATCTTTATGATTGTGGGGAAGGTCTCATACTATTAGCATGACCTTCCCTTGTGTCCTCATGATTGAGGAGTTGATCCCTAATATTCCTTGGACCATTGGAAACCAAAAGGGAGAGATTTTGAGGGGAAATTCTTGGGTAAGCCTCATGAGAGGGTAACCAATTGGGAACCCTTTTATTTCTGTTAATTCATTGGACCCTCCCCAAAACCTTTCTTGATTGTAAATTCTTTGCCCTAAGGGTGAATCTTTATTCTCCCTAGTCTTTCCGTGGGATACACGGATTCTTGTTAGTAAATCCCCAATTGTATGATTTGAATTTCTTTCATTTGACTTTAATTGAGAACATTATTTTCTCTCATTATTAGACCCTTCCCAATGCCATTCTTGATTTTGAAATGCTAATGAGATATTCCTTTATCTATCTTGGGTTGTTTTTGTGAGAGTTAATTATGGGTAACTCTCATGAGAGTTAACCATATATGAAACCCTAATGTTCTTTTATCTGTTGGAAACTCCCCAACACCTTTTTTTAGATTGTGCATTCTTTGTTTCTCTTTCCCTAGGGTGAATCTTGATTCTCCGTAGCCTTTCCATGAGAGCCATAGGTTATGTATGATGAAACCCTAACCCCTTTATATAGACCTATTGAGATTGAATTTTGGACTAAGATCTCCCCCATGTCTTCATTAGGGTTAGGGTGTGCTTGGCCATTAACCCCATGAGCAAAGCACCCTTGTATAGCAATATACATGGGGGCGGTTGCTAGTTGCGGTAGATCAAACCAAGCGACCGCCTGGTCTGTTTTCGGAGTTTTGCCCTATTTTGCCCCTTGACTTCTATAAAAGGGAACCCTCGCCTAATTTACGAATATTATATTCGTGGTTACCGTTTTTGGATGTTAGATGGCTGGGGAGAAGTGCCGAAAGCAGATCTAAAGTGCTGGTAGTGATCTGGAGATCAATCCTTCCCTGTTTCTGGTATTCTGAAGTGAGGTAATGGATTCACCCTTCATCCTTTATCTCCCTTGTCTTTCAATTTCGTGTTAACCCATCCCCTCATCGTAGTGGCTACCCTTATACTTAATTGTAGCTCTCTTTCCAATCTTCTTGATGTGATCCATCCGAAAACGAAACCCTGCTTTCGTGAAAAGGATAAATCCAGTCAAGGGGAGAGTTTTGGGTAATCCATTTATAATGATTGTTAGGTTTTGTTATCACCTATTAACTATAGGAGTGTTAGATTCGAGATTCAGACTATGATCACTCGAAATCTAGATTGAAAACGGATGATCAAAAGCCTAAGTTTCGGATCTTAAACTCTCTGTTTTTGGGGCGGTCACTAGTGGCGGTCGCTCAACCTAAGTGAGTGACCGGCTGGTAAATAGTGACCAATTGACTTTTGGTTTTGATCGGATTTAATTCAATTAACTTATATATTATTGTAACCCTGTATATAGGTGTTCTCTGTTTGAAGTAAAAGTCTTATAATAGTTTTTGGATTTCAAGTTAGAGGAATTTTACATAATTACAGGTAAGGACATGCATTCTTATTTATATGCAATTGCATATACATGATGTTTCAGCTGTTCTATTTACTATTCTTTGATCATGTAACTTGTTGTAATTGTATAAAGTATGTGAATCTTATTGTATACTTGTTGTTTGTGGTGTTCCTTAATGTACTTCATCTTTTATGATATTGCACAACTGTTCATGGTATGATAAAGAGTGATGTAGTGTAGTTGTGATGGAAGGGGTATTCCATTGGGATATCTTGGCTAGAGATATCAGAGGGGTGTGGTATGGGACACATGCTCATTGATGCCTCTAGCACTATCATGATTACTGGATGACATACCTAGGAGAGTCTAGAATTGCATGGGTAGGTACTCCACATGCTATTACCCTTTCGGCAAGGGAATTGAAGTCGGGTGACCCGTGACAATGGTGACATGACTCTGTTTCATCCTACAGCGGTAACCAAACCCGTGCGGAGACTCAGTGGTCCACTGTTGGTCTTGCAATGGTAGGGTTGCATATGTTAGGGTTGGGCTCATAGACGTCCAAGGAACGGACCGGGTATCACGAGGAGTCATGAGAGCATCCGCCCCAATAATATGTGGATGACCATAGGGTTAAGAAGTGGAGTCCAACAGCGGTAGCCAGTCTGTGAGGGTTCTCACTCCTAGGTTGCGAAGGATACTGAATCGAGTTGGTTGGTGCCATAGGGGAAGTATCTGGACTCCATATAGTATGTTACCATTATGACTTGCATTGGATTAGAAACCCCGACATGCGCCAGTACTCATTGCCAATGGTCGTGGTGAGAGAGTGTTGACTTAACCTCCAACCATTGTTTGAGAGCCAGGTGTGGACTTACCCTTTGCCCAGGATCCCTACAGAGGTAACCAGTCCTTGCCAGATCAGAGAGACTAGACCTACCCAGAGGAGGGCTGGTGTATATCTTAAAGCATGTCAGCTGTTAGAGACTTGCATAGTTAGATCTTAGTAGCATTCATATTTCTGCATACCATCCATATCATTTCATATGTGCATTCGTGGATTGTATTGACATCTATATGAGAATTGTCTTTTTTTACTTGAGTTCGTTAGAACTCATTCCTTTTATTGTATATATTGTATGAGTTGTATAGATGGTTGCACAACGTCGGAAGTTGGAGATGATTCGTATGAAAGAGCCTTCTAGTATGAAGCTGATGTGGCACAGACAGTGATACATGAACTTGCAGAGCATGAAGCCTTTTGAAGATACTTGTGTGCACCTTTAGCACCCATTGATGGCCGACGAAGGCAGATTGCCAGAATTTTGATGATCGTATGGAGAAAGATTGGAGGACATCTTTACTTGCTAATTTAGAAAACTAGTTTTTAGATTTAGAAAAGAAAACCATAGAGAATATTATTTAGTTTATTTATTTTGCTTCCGCTGAACTCGATTTTACTTTTGATTCTTGATTTTCTCTCGTTCGTTTTGTTCGTTGATTTTATTGGAGTATTTGGACTCTTGTAACATTTTATTAATTATTGCACTTATTTTTGCTCTTGATTGTCTATACTTGTGTTTATTATTATTGATGGGTAAGACCATGGATCCTGTGACGGTTCACCCCCACGGGTTGTTGGGCGGGTAACCGAGACGGGCGGGTGGGGTGTGATAGAACGACCTGTGGTAGAAATGGGGATTTGTGGGCGCTCAAGACCGGTAACCAACCCGTGAAAGGACATAAATCACATTGTGGGGGCCATTCATTGGTAGGGTTGCATATGGATAGACTTGGGCTCATGGGCGCTCAAGACCGGTAACCAACCCGTGAGGGGACATGAGAGCTGCCCATTTAACATATGTGGATAACCAATAGAGTTGATGAGTCCGTAGTCAGGGACTATGAGGACTCTAGTGTGAAGGATACCGGAAAGGATCGCTAGGGGCGAGGAATGGACGTATCTAGAACTGAATTGATATAACTAAGTAGAAGACTTGCATTTGGCTAGGCTTTACCTTCGACATGCACCAATACTTAGACCAATGGTGATGTGAGAGAGAGGTGACCTAAACCCCAGCCATGGAATGTCCCAAGGGATGCCGGACCCACTACCAAACGGCGTTGTGTGATTGACCTACCCAAAGAAGTATGGTGCTTTGACTTAAAGCATGTCTGCCAATAGAGACCAGCATACCTAGAGTTAGATTCATACATTCATTGTTTGTCTCATACCATATTGCATTCATGTTTTGCTTTGAAATCCTACCATTTATGTTATTATGGATTTAACTGCCTTACTGGGTTTCTTTTGAAACTCACTCCTTTTGCACCATATCTTTTGTTAGACTTCTCTACAGGTTCGGATTACTATGACGGTACGTACGAGGAAGCACAGGGTGAAGAAGATGAAGATTGAAGAAGAAGAAGAGCTGACTGAAGATGTGGATTAGATTTCTCTTATTTCTTCTAGATTTTTATTTTACTTGCATTAGCTTAGGGCTTTGCTTTAGAATTCGATCTACCTTCCGCATATGTCTATGGAGTATATTTCCGCTATACTCTACAGTTACCTTTTTATTTGGTATCATATTTTCCGCACTCTGATATTCTTAGTGATCCTTCTGAGATCATTTCTTGAATGTTATTATTAACTTATTAGAATACAATGATTTGTTCTTGTTTTTGATAATGTTATTATGCTAAATGGATATGATCATTCCTAAACTTGATCTTTTGGGCTATGGATCACTCTCCCGGGTAACCCAGATAGGGTAGAGGCTGGGTGGATTTAGCGGGATGTGACATAGATGCTTATCAGCAACATGCAAGTTCTTGTGTATATACATTTTAATTTCAGCTGGAGTCTCACCTTTCTGAATGATCAACACAAATGGATGTCCAAACTACTGTAAAAGATGTTGAAACCCCAATGTTTAGACATTAGATATAACAAAGACTTTGACAATTAATATTACCTATAAAGAGCTACGACACTCAAATAGGAGTGATGGCACTACCATTATTAGGTACTCGGATTTATATTTTGTGGAGTGACAAACATGAATCGAGCATTCCTGGGGACTGCAATGCTTGTTCTCTTCTAGAATCTTCAGCCTCAAAAAAACGCTAAGTACCTATCAATAATTCCCAATTAACACTGTAGCAGCAATTTAGTCTTTTCAAGTTTATGCTGTGGAGTCTCAAAACCATGGGAACAGACCAGGCCTTGGCTTTGAAATAGAAGTAAAGAAAGTCCTTTTTTCTGTTTCTTTTTAGTGGGATTTGGAGGTTGGCCTCTTTGGCTGGGGATACTACAAACCGATAGAGTAGAACAGCTCTTCAACAAACCTATCCTTTTCCACCTCAGAAGTTTTAGCCAAATGGGTCCCTACTACATTGATACTTGCCCTCCAATAAGCTCCATATGAGATCACACTTGGAACAAGACCTAGACCATGCATGTCTTTCCTCAACTAGAATTCTACATAAGAAGCTTCAGGTAACCAACAGAATAAGAAAAAGTGTGCAGTAGGCCAAACCTCATACTGTTTGATCAAAGATGCAAATAAAGCGCAATTCCTAGTATAGCAATCTTCTATCCAACACAGGCTCATGTCCCAGAACTAAAAGGTGTTGAGGTGTTTGAGTCATACCCAATTAGGTTGAGGTACTCAAGTTATACCCAACTTATTGTTGAGGTATTTGGGTCATACTCAACTTATGTTCTAATATGAGCCATCAGATTAGTTACGATCCAACGGTGTAATGGGCCTTGGAGGAGAGTCCAATTACCAATAGATATCAGTATTTATTCTATAAATACTAGCTGGAAGTAGCGGTCTGGGTATTCCAAACTAGATACTCAGGGTGTAATGCTTTAAGCAACCTCGTGCTTAAACCCTAACCCTAACAATCTTAAAGCATTAGTAATTGTGTGAGTCGTACCCTAAATTAACCGTGTTTTTGGCACCTCAAATCGAATAGTTGATGGGTACTCCAGTTGGGCGATTCCAAACCCTATTCGCGAAGTTCAGTCGAATTTGTTCAATCAGGCAATGGCACTATTGAGAAGCAGAGTATAGATGACTTGCTTTGTCAAATCTTCGATCGCCTCTTGGTGGAATCTGGGTTGACTATTGTGAACCTGTTACTGCTCGTTACTGCTAGAAGAGAGAACAGGATTTACTAAGAATTTCAAGTTAGGGTTCTTGAAGTTCGTAGCATTGTTCTTCCTCTAGGCTTAATCGTCACGAAACAGGGACTTGTTTTTGAAATTTTCCGTGCCAAGCTGCAGATGGAGTATGATAGAAGATGCTGGAATGGCATCCATTAACATGTTTGAGTATGGAGAATCATATACAGATCTCCGTCCATCTGATTTTCCAGCATCTTCGATCTTACACGGCGCATATAGATGGTGTTTCTGGCAGCGTTCACGGCGTCCACCTCTCTTGGCATCTTCAAGACGGTCGCGCTCTTCTCCTAACAGAAGGCAGCCCACCGCCAAAGCCCAAACCACCTGCTGTCTCTCCAGTCAACGAAGAGCTGGCCAAGTGTTATGGTTTAGATTTTCTTTGTTCTTTTGAGGACCTAAAATCAAGCATCTTGGTATGCTGTCTTTCATGCTGTTGGGCCCCATCCCCACCACCTTGCAACATTTGAGAATTATTTTCTCTAGATGCTGTTGGGCCCACCACTTGCAAAGATTGAGAAGGAAAATAAGCCCAACGCTGGATGCTTTACTTCCTCTCTCTTGGAGGTGTAGGACCCTAGCGCAATTGGTTGAAATGCTAAACTTTGGCTCCGGATTAGTAGAGCTCTAGAAGTGGAGAGAGAATCATGGTCCTCTTCTCATATCTATAGTTGACTCTATCAAGAAGGTACAATCGTATTTGTTTTCAAGTATGACTCTTGAATGTACAGATAAGGTACTTATAATCTTTCCTCCGTAGTTTCATCTTTCATTTAACATTGAATTGTTGATTTTGATTTTTAAATCTAGCATGGGTGTTAATCTTGATTAATGTTGCAATCATTAGCTACTACTTGTGATTCTTGTTAGATGCTCATGAATCATTGGTTTGAAATGTTCCACCACTGAGGCTAGCACAAACCAACTTTATTCTCACCATTTGAGTGATGGTTTCTCAACCATTCTAAGTTTCACTTAGTCGTGGTTGAATTGAATTTTGTATGAAGATTATATATATTTCTTTGTTGAATATTGGTATTGGCAGCCTTGGTAAAGGTGATGTTTTTGTTTATTAAGGCTTTAAAATCATAGTGATTTTTTTTTTAACCGTTAAACTTAGGTGGAATTATGTGGATGAAAATTTTTAAATATTTCCAGATGCTTTGAGCAAAGAATGGAGAATTTAAATATTACCGGATGCCTTGTTACTATTGAAATCGAGAAAGATTTATTTTTTTTTCAAAAAAAAAAAAAAAAAAAGAGGGGAAAAGAGAGAACACCTAAATGGAGATATGCGTCCAATTAACCTAACCAAGTTGGAGACCTTCATTTAGTCTAAAATCAATTCAAGAAAGAGGAACAAAATTTGGATGAAAGAGTCTGAATTTGTTCTATAGAAGACTATTGTGTTTTTTTTATTATTCAGTCTCATGATTCTTATGTCATTGATTATTGGTCTTGTAAATAAAAAGGACATCCCTAGATTTGTGCCTCTGAAGGTATACTTTTTGAAACTACTGCACCTTACTCACCCCAATCAAATGGTATAGCTGAATGTAAAAACAAGACGTTAACAGAAATGTTGAACTCCATGTTGTTGATCATTGGTATGCCTTCCGTTATTGGGGAGAAGCAAGATTAATCGCGAATCACATTCTCAATAGGTTACCACATTCAAAATTGATTGAGACTCCATATGAACTATGGTATAAACATCCTTGTAGAATTGACCTCTTAAAGACTTGGGGTTGTATTGCTTATGTAAGGATACAAGACCCAAAAAGACCAAAGGTAGGACCTAGAACAAACATTTGTGTATATCTAGGATGTGCAGAAGATAGTGCTGCAGACCGGTTCTTGGATCTATCAACCAATGTGGTGATAGAATCTAGGGATGCAGTGTTCTTTGAAGATAAGTTTCTTCGAGATCAAGGCAGAACCTTACTAGGTCTAACGAAAATGGTTACGAGAATCGATAATGGAATCGAATCAATTATCATGACACTAATCCCAATTTAATCATTGAATCAGAACTTAGGCGTACTTCTAAAAGAGATAGTACCCAAAGATTTTGGTGATGACTATGTAACCTACCATTTAGAGAATGATCCATCTACCTATAAGGCAGCAATGAGATCTAGGGATTCTTTGTTATGGACAGAGGCAACTGATGATGAGATGCACTCTTTACAACAAAATAACACATGGACTTTAGTTGATTTACCTAAAGGTGCCAAGTGTGTTGGTTGTAAATGGCTATTGAAGAAGAAACTAAATCTTGATTGTTCTGTAGCTCGGTATAAAGCACGTTTAGTAGCTAAGGGCTATACTCAAATCAGTGGGGTGGATTATTTTGATATCTACTCACCAGTCTGCCATCTAGCCACGATTAGAATTCTTCTTGCTTTGGCATCTATTGAGCACTATGTTGTGCATCAAATGGATGTAAAAACAGTCTTTCTCAATGGAGACTTAACTGAAGAAATTTACATGAACCAGCCTGAAGGGTATGTCATGAAAGGTCTCGAACATAAAGTTTGTAAACTAAATAAATCTTTATATGGTCTTAAACAAGCACCTAAATTATGGCATCAAAAATTTGACAAAACAGTAAAGAGCTTTGGGTTTCAAACTAGTAACTCTGATAAATGCCTTTACTATAAGTCTATGTCGAATAAGGTTGTAATTATTTGCTTGTATGTAGACGACATGCTGATTCTTGGTTCTGATCATTCTGTAGTGAGTGACATCAAAGAAACCTTAGCTAAAGAATTTGACATGACGGATCTTGGTGTTGTAGACATCATTCTTGGTATGAAAGTAAGTTTTTCTGAGCAAGGAATTACCCTTAGCCAATCCAGTTATATCGAAAAACTACTTTCTAGATGGGGATATAGTGAATGCAAACTGGTAGAGACACCATATGATTATAACAAAAAGCTTATACCGAATATTGGTAAAGCTATGAATCAATCAGAATATTCTAAACTGATTGGTAGTCTCATGTATGCAATGAGTTGCACTAGGCCAGACATAGCCTATACAGTAGGCATGCTGAGTCGCTTCACATGTAATCCTAGTACAGAGCACTGGACTGCCTTTGAAAGGATAATGAGATATATTAAGGGTACTACAAACTATAACCTTTGCTATACTGGACATCCTCCAATTTTGGAAGGATATTCTGATGCATCATGGTGCTCAGACATAGGAAACAGCAAATCCACTAGTGGTTATATATTTACACTAGGTGGAGCAGCTGTTGCGTGGAAATCTAAGAGACAGACTTGCATTGCTCTGAGCTCTATGGAATCAGAATTATATGCTCTAGCCTTAGCAGGAGATGAGGTAGAGTGGATAAAAGATGTGATCCTGGATATTCCATTGGTTAACTTGAAGGTAACTTCTTTGAGTTTGTTCTGTGATAATCAAGCAACAACAATGATAGCTAATAACTCACTCTATAATAGTAAGAGGAGACAAATTAGGCTAAGACAAGCCGTGCTGAATTAATTATCTTATTGAACAAGGAGTGATCTCTTTGATTGATGTAAGATCAAAGAAGAATATGGCAGATGCCCTTACAAAAGGATTAGACAAAGATCGAACATTCAAAACTGTGGGGGAAATGGGGTTAAAGACCACATAGGTAGGTCTTAATCCAAAATTCTATGTTATTTTGAAGTGTTTCGAATATGATTTAGCCATTGTTAGCATTCATGACAATGTACATATTTCAGATAATTTGGTAAGATTGTGAAGTATAAAGCTTTGTGAAGTCATTCCACTTTGATGATGTAACAACCTTTATATGAAGCTTGATTACCTTATTATTCCAAACAAGAAATATGGAAATTGTTAAATATGTTTCAATGATATTATTATTATCTATATATCATTCCACATCTGATGATATGTCTTCCATAGAAAGATTTGTCATTCCAATTTTGATGATACAATCAACAACTATGTTGGACAAGATGATTATAACATTCCAAATAGAAACATGGTATGGTTCTTGGTAAAAGAAACCATTTAGATCTTGTTCTTGTATAGAAACTTGATGAGAATGCAAATGTTCTTTCAGTCATTATGTGGAAATGTACTAAGTTCTTTTAGTAGAACTAGATACTTGTATATATATATATTGTCTAAATGATTGGATTCATTTTCTTATGAAATTCATTGACAATTTACAGGAAATGATGAAAATGGAGGAGAACAACTTAATCTGGAGCTCGACGAGAATGATTTACTTGATGAGTAAAATCGCTCAAGGCTAGAAGGAACTATTAATTGTCCATACAAATTAAATAGTTTATGTAGAACCTTAAATTTGATTTGATTTTGTTTAGATTGATTCTAAAACTAATGATTCTATTTTAAAGTATTCATTTGAATTTAATTGGATATTATTCAATTTGGAAAGTTATGAATGATTCTGTATTGAGTTTGAACATTACATTTCTGGGACTAATCCTAGAGCCATATGTAGAACATAGGAGGAGATTGTTGAGGTATTTGAGTCATACCCAATTAGGTTGAGGTACTCAAGTTATACCCAACTTATTGTTGAGGTATTTGGGTCATACTCAACTTATGTTCTAATATGAGCCATCAGATTAGTTACGATCTAACGGTGTAATGGGCCTTGGAGGAGAGTCCAATTACCAATAGATATCAGTATTTATTCTATAAATACTAGCTGGAAGCAGCGGTCTGGGTATTCCAAACTAGATACTCAGGGTGTAATGCTTTAAGCAACCACGTGCTTAAACCCTAACCCTAACAAAAGGAACATCTGCTGCATTTACAATTGGGTCATTTAACACAAATGGAGCATCTGCTGCATCGAGTTTCTCTTCAACACCTGGGAATAAAAAAATATCAAGAATGGCTATGCATTGATCATTGATGTAGTCCATATGCAAGATAGCAAAAAATTAACAGGAAAACAGGTTGAACTACCATCACGTGAATAAAATCAAACAAAATAGTAGCTAGAAGCTCTAAATCTAGAGTCATAGGGAAGAAAAGCAAACTTAGTGGCTAAAATATTAAAATGATAGGAGAAGAGTGCCATATACGTTTTACAGGCTCTTCAATAATCCACAGTAAGACACAAAAGGCTGGTAATCAACATTAACAAAGACTCAGGATTACCTACCACCACCTCTCTCTCCCCCCCCCCCCCAAAAAAAAAAAAAAAAAAAAAAGAAAGTTTCAAATGTGAATTTACTGGCCTAAAATTGAAATACAGCTACGATTTAAGACATATCTTATAAATCTTAACCTAGACCCCAGCCCCCGCTCTCCTAGTATGAACTGAATTTTAATGATCACAACTGTCAAAAACAATCCAAAGTAGCTGACTTAGGTGAATCAATTTGATCCATTGAGTCATCATCTTCATCTTTGTTCTCAGCTGCCTCCTATGCTTTACTATATTTAAAAACAGAATACATATCCAGTTTTAATCTATATGTTACCTCTTGAATAGTGTTTCTAATCAAATTCGTACTTTTCTATCCTCTAATAGTAATTAATCCTAGGTTTTCAAATTACTGAATAAAATTCTTCAATTGGAAAACACTCAATCTAGGTCACTATAGCAACAACGATAACAACTGGACCAATAGAAAAAGATGGGAAATGGAGAAAGAGGAAATACAAGAGAAACTGATAGGTCCCTAGTAACACAAGTCTACACTCGACAGGGAAAGTAAATCCCTAAATTCTAGGGAAGGAAACGATTGACAGATTTGAAGAGTCCTATTGTATTCAGGTTACTTTTTAGGATTAGATTGAAGAGTCATATTACATTCAGGTTACTTTTGAAGAGTCCTATTCGAATTCAGGTTACTTTTGAAGAGTCCTATTCGAATTGGGTTGATTCGGTTAATTACTACTGTAGGAACGTAATTGCTATAAATAGGGGGAAGGAAGAGTAGAAGAGACATGTTTTGAGATATGAGAAGTTTATGTGGGCTATTGCTCTTGGGTAGCGTAGGAATCACCTCTGCTGGTAATGTTTGTTTCTTATTCAACTTTTATTCAAAGTCCCTTTTTTCTTCTTGAGTTATTCCACCTTGTTAAGTAGCCTCATTCGGGTACCTAACAAATGGTATCAGAGCATTCACGATCCCGGGAGTGAGATGACATTGTCGATCTTTCCGGGCGAAGACGGCGGAGGAATGGTTGATTGAAGTCAGCTCTTCTGGGCAACATCGGATTCAGCAAGAACACGCTTGGGTGCACTCGAACATCGGAAGATGATGCGTTAGATTGGGTCCGGGCGCTGGCCGCTGGATTGGGCGAACTTCCGGAGGCCTTAAGATGGGTTCGAGATGAGGCGATAAGAAATCCATCTCGGCTTTGGACAACCACGGTATGGTGGTTGAGACAACGTGCCGGTCGATTTGAAAGTACACGTTGAAAAATCCAAGTCGATTCGAATGAGAGTTTCGGGTGTCGTGCCTACCGGATTAACGTCGGGGCTGCGAGGACTCTTGCCACTGAATCGAAGAAGAGGCTCGGTCGCTGCCGCGGGACCTCGGGCGGCGCTGGGTTGCGGCAAATCATCGCGGAAAGGAAGAAGAAGCGTGGGTATTGGGTTTTGGGGTTGGTTCGGTTCACCTCAACCGCTTCATGGGTTTGGTCCAATCCCTATGAGCCAAAGATTGTGTTATTTGGGCCTCAATCGGTTATGTTTCGTCTCAAACATAAGGCCCAAACAAACCCAACACAAAGGGGGCCGCTAGACCCCCAAAGAAACCCCCTGGGTCAAGCCCACTCCATTAAACCCCAGAGAGATGTTTTCGATTTTCACCTTGAGGACAAGGTGAAACTATTGGAGGGGAGTATTGATAGGTCCCTAGTAACACAAGTCTACACTCGACGGGAAGTAAATCCCTAAATTCTAGGGAAGGAAGCGATTGCGATTTGAAGAGTCCTATTGTATTCGGGTTACTTTTTAGGATTAGATTGAAGAGTCATATTACATTCGGGTTACTTTTGAAGAGTCCTATTCGAATTCGGGTTACTTTTGAAGAGTCCTATTCGGGTTGGGTTGATTGATTAGTGTCGTAGGACGTAATTGCTATAAATAGGGGGAAGGAAGAGTAGAAGAGACATGTTTTGAGATATAGAGAAAAGTTTATATGAGAGCTATTGCTCTTGGGTAGCTGTAGGAATCACCTACTGCTGGTAAATGTATTGTTTCTTATTCAACTTTTATTCAAAGTCCCTTTTTTCTTCTTGAGTTATTCCACCTTGTTAAGTAGCCTCATTCAGGTACCTACCAGAAACAAATCAAAACAAAGCCACTCCCAACCATCAAGATACCAATATGAATATAGGTGAAGCAATTAAAGAGAAACCTGTACGTACAATTTGTCTGTTATATTTAATCAAGAGGATACCCAACTTTCTCCAGTTATTCAATTTATCTCAGCATCTACTTTAGCACAAGGAGGTACCAATTCAGTTTGAGGACGTTGAGAACCAATCAATTGATGATAGTTTGCACTTAACCTTTTCTCTTAGCTTCTCTGAAATCTGTAGAAATCTTTAGCCAACTTCTTTGCTTCTTTTTTTTTTTTGGCTCATTTTATCTACCACAACAGTCTAAATTTTAATGGCATTTGTACAGAAAACCTACCGAATTACGAATATGAAAAATGCATGCAGAATAACCATCTAACCATGTCCCTAGGAACGTATGACAAACTCACAGTACGTCATCATATGACTAGAAGATCACACAATCAAAACCTTACATACTCAAAAAGATCAATTTGCATGCTTATGAAAACAAGGATGGACACTATTAAACATGTGCATATGAAACATAGATTGAAAGTTTGCACATGAATGTAATCTTGCCCAGATCCTATCACTTGCATTCCAAGTTTTCCAGAAACCCTACATAATGAAAGAAGAAATATACCTGTCCTTCCTGTGCCTCATGGGCAGTAATCAACTCATCAATTCTTTCTTGCAGTATCTTCAATCCTGGTACACTTCGATGGTATTCATTATCCACTCTGTATTCAAAGAAGCTTCTCAGATAAGCATTTCAAGTAATTTGAAATGCAACTGGAAGATCAATTTATAAGTTAAATCTTCTCTCATGTTTCTTTTATTTGTATAAAATGTGTAATCAAATACTACATCAGTGACCTGCTATTACATGAAATAAGCTGTTATATGAATCTTCAATTTAGGGGGGGGGGTTAAGGAATTTAGTATACATTCACCATCTTCTTCTTGTTCTCTGGGTTACTTTATTGATATTCAAAAGAAAAAGGGCAAATAGAAGAAAGTTTACTAATCCACAAATAAACATAAGTACATACATGATAGTGATACAAGTAAGGATTAATACCAAATTAGAATCATGGAGAGCAACTTTGTAATCAAAAGGCTTTAAACCTTTTTTTTTTTTGCCAAAACAAAAGGCTTAAAACTAGGTAGCACGAAGACGGAATATCTAGTTGTAACTTCTGTCATGATCAGACAGATGATGAAGTGGTGGAACTTGATGAGAAGATTCCACAAAGCGATTATTTTGGGTAACTCGGCTCAATCTTAACTAAAAAAGGTGGTATAGAGGATGATACTTCCCAAAGAATTAAAATAGGTCAGATGAAGTGGAGAGGTGCGGCTAGGGTCTTGTATGATCGACATATTCCTTTAAAGCTCAAAGGAAAATTCTATTGGACCATTGTATGACCAGCTATGATGTATGGTACAAAATGTTGGGCTGTTAAGAAGCACCGTATAAGTAAACACAATGTAGCAGAAATGAGGATGTTGAGATGGATGAGTGGCAAAACTAGGAAGATTAAGATAATGAATGATCATATTGGAGTTGGTAAGGGAGTAGCTCTAGTAAATGATACATTATGAGAAAGTCGATTGGGGTGGCACAACCATATTCATCGAGGTCTTTAAATGCCCCTTGGAAAGAGAAGCAATTTAATCCAAATTGAAGGAAGTAGAAGAACTAGGGGTAAATCTAAGAAAACCTTAACAGAAGTGGTGAAAGAATATACATAGCTTAGTCCTTGTATCTACTATGGCCTCAAACAAAGCTGATTGGAAGGCAATAATCCATGTAGCCAGCCCATTTAGTTGGGACAAAGGCTTATTAGTGGTTGTTGTTGTTGTTGTATTATGGTGACACTTGTATTAATTGACATTATATTAGACAAAGGGAGGAGACCATTAAGTTACTCAATGGTATGAGCTTCAGTAGGCACTCCAATTGAAGAAGTGATCTTCCAAATTATGCTTCTAATCACAATTCTGTGGAGAATGAAGGCAAGTTGAAAAGGATCAATAGAGTGCCCAATCACAAAATGGTCCCAAGTGATATATTGTGATACATCACAAGACTTTGAAGAAAACTAACGAAAATGGGAATTCCAAAGGCCCCAAAACTCTATCCAATTAGCATTCTCCAGTCTACAAGGAAAATGAGTATTAGTGTATATAATTAACAAAAGGGAAATTTTGGCATATCTATATGTCCTATGCACATATTAAGTATAATTTTCCTAGCACTCAACCCTGTGTAGGAAAAAAAAATGAAGAGCTCTAAAGAATCGAGTTCATACTCATCATTCCTTTTGAGTAGTCCTCATCCTATGAGGATATGTAGTGAACTTCATCTTGGTGAACCATATCTTTCTTTATCTTTAAATTGTTAGTCATCTTAGGTGAGAGTCCATCCTTCTTTTTAACTTTTGAAGCTTTCTTGGATCTATTAGCTAAAAACAACACTGAAGAAGATATTAATTTGTAATCTTCTAGGTGGTTAAAAAAGAAGTCAGCCGCTCACAAGTTTTGCTATCAATACCAATATTCGCTTCCTCAGGTGCATTTGTATTGCTTGCCATCTCATTCTGTATTTCAGTTTGACATGAACCTGATACATAACTAGCGTCCTCCTCCCCAATACCTGTTGAAATAGTTGACAATTGTTGAAATAGTTGACAATTTTAGTCCCACATTGCCTGATGTGGTACTAGAGGGGAGAGGAGGAGGCTATAAAGTAAGCCTCCCCTCCTCTTGTAAAGCACACCAAAACAAAAGAAGGGAATATCCTATTTAGAAAAAGAATATTCCTCCTCATTGTATTTATTATTAAATATTGGAGTTTCTCTCTTGCCCGTGGTTTTTCCCGTCTAGGATTTTCCACGTAAATTTCTGTTCCTTTTATTTGCTGATTGCCCTATTCGGTGGGTATTAATTACCCGACAATACCTGGAAAAGAATAACTCGACTAGCTGCCAAAAAGACGGGTTTTCACGTAAATTTCTGTTCCTTTTATTTGCTGATTGCCCTATTCGGTGGGTATTAATTACCCGACAATACCTGGAAAAGAATAACTCGACTAGCTGCCAAAATGCTGAACAGTGAAGAGAAACTTTCACATAAATTTCTTACTCATTCCCATGAGTCTCTTGGTTAAGGAAAGGAAAATGATGATTAAAGTAAGAAATGAAACAACGCGAGAGGAGCATTCATTATGCAAACTCAACTGCTCTTAAAACAATACTGGCAGCCAGAGTCCTTAGGGTTTAGAAATCAAACAAACATTTCTAGAATTGTTGACAAATAGGAACCATATTCAAATAAAACTCAATAACACAGGGGCGCCCTATAATTGAAATTCCGATCAGATATTAGTTCTACAGTATGACAAATCCGGAACCTGTGGAACCAGTACCTCCGGAACCTGTGGAACCAGTACCTGCAAGTGGAAGAGTGAAAGAATTTGCGGGAGAAGAAAGGACTGTCAACTTACATCATCCCTGAGCAATAGAAATCTCTAAACCAATGATACAACCTGCTCGTGTTCCTGAGAGATCATGCGAGCAAGCGAGTTTGTGTTCCTCAAAGAGAAAAGAGTGTGTTGATTTTATATATATATATATATAACTAAAAAGTCCTATATAATGGCGGTTAACCAAAAAAGGCGCCACTAATCAACTCCTATATACAGGTAGTTTGCCAAAACCACCACCAAACAAGTATTTTTTTTAAGCCATTGGAAGGAGCAAGAAATTCAACGTGGATTCATGACGGTTTTTAGTAAACTAGCACTAATTGATGCCAATTGGAGGTGGTTTCCAGTAAACC
Organism: Hakea prostrata; assembly: GCF_041222555.1. Taxonomy (NCBI): domain Eukaryota; kingdom Viridiplantae; phylum Streptophyta; class Magnoliopsida; order Proteales; family Proteaceae; genus Hakea; species Hakea prostrata. The sequence goes on from NC_142605.1 coordinate 9,522,483, forward strand.
ACCACTATATAAAATCCAGAAGTGTCACCAATGATGCCTTTTCTTGTAGTGAAGGGATTTCCTTAAATAAAATAAAAGAAAGCATGGAAGTCATTTTTGATATTTGTCAAGACAGATAAGAAAGAACCTAGTAATTTGAGAATAGGTAAACAATTTCTCTACACTCCTCGGAGAGAGTTTTGAGGTTATTATTTTTCTAGTCAAGGATGGGGGTTTTGAGTTTCATAAGAAAGCGCTTGAGGGGATTTTGTAGAACTAATTGGGGCCACTTTCATTCCTATGATTATATCCTGTTGAAATGTTGGTGCAGATTTCGTCGTGATCTCTAGACCGTGAATCAAACACCAAACTCTTCAGATCAGGATCGATCTAAACCGATTTAGATTGAGCTAAATGGAACTCGCGCTTCCTGTAAGACAGTGAACACGTTAGAAACGGATCCGATTGTCTTGATCGGCGTCGCGTCTCCGACGATCTTGTCAGACGATAGTTAAGGTAGGGTCTCAGAGGTTCTGAAGAGCTTTAATGAAGGTAGACAGGAATCGGACGAGAGTTTTTAGTGAATTTGAGTGAGTTACCTTCTGAATGAGAGCTTCGTTCCCTTTTATAGACTTTTCACCTGATCTCCTTTTGACTGTGATTGTTGGATCATAATAACAAATTGAATGGTCATGATTAGATCTTTATTTGACTTTTGGGCGGACCCATTAATGATCTCATCTTATCAGCTTAAACCGGTCGAATCGCCTTAAAACCGGAGCGAACTGGCCTGAACCGGAATTGGGGCATTTTAGTCACAACACGAGCCCCCAAGCCTGCTGATCAGGTTGAACTGTATGAGACTCTGGTTAGGAGGTTTGAATCTCTCTCCCAAATGACTGTAGAATATTCTATATCTTGTATTGGTTTTGAGAATTCTTTAGTATTTGAGCTCATCTCCAGTTATGAGGGATTATTTGGACACTGAGTTCATCCTTCAGTTGAGAGAGTTCATCAGAAATTTTGAGATCAATCTATAGCTTTGTAGAGCTCATCAGAATTCTAAGCTCATTTGTCAACCTTGGAGCTCATCAGTATCGCCCAATTCAACTCAGCTGGAGAGATCAATCAATAGATACTGGATTCAATCAGAACCGTTCCTTTTGTATTTGACTTTTTAAATCTCAACTGCTTTTCTCCATGCGCTTAATCTTCCTTATTAAATCTCCACTTTCCCTTCCATGTGGCAAAATCTTAATCCATCAACGCTTCATATTCCTTCCAAAAACCATAATTTCCAAACTTGCAACTTTGAATTCCTAGGTCATCGTAAATTTGAACGCTGATCTTAATCCGTTTAAAAGATCGAACCACAATCCATCTTGGAAGTAGAACCATCCTTTGTAATCATCAAACACTGTGCTCAGCCCCCAAATCACCTCGAGGATCAGCCAAAAATCTTTATTTGTCAAGACCTTTTTATCCCTCATTAATGCACCTTTTTAGCTTCCTTGACGTTATCCTCTTTCCTGTCGTTTGATCAATAAATATTTTTTATTCTCCATTGCATGATTATAATACTTTCCTTAATCTTTTTTATCCCATCCACGTGTCTGGTCGCAATGTTTCCAAATCCACCAATTAATCCCAAGCGTCGATTACGAACAGTTATAGCCATCGATCTGAATCATTGTATATTTCCCTCCAATTTTCAAGAAACTTCCCATCATGTCACTTCAATCTCCGTATTTATTCACTCTCTGTCATCCGCTTTCGGCCATAACCTACTTTTCTTCTTCGAACTCAAACTGCAATCTTTTGCAACCCTTCCATTATTCCTCTTGTGTTTTACTTTCGCAATGTTTCCAAATCCACCGATTAACCCCAAGTGTCGATTACGAACAGTTACAGGCGTCGATCTGAATCATTGTATATTTCCCTCCAATTTTCAAGAAACTTCCCATCACGTCACTTCATCTCCGTATTTATTCATTCTCTGTCATTTGCTCGGCCATAACCTACTTTTCTTCTTCGAACTCAAACTGCAATCTTCTGCAACTCCTCCATTATTCCTCCTGTTTTACTTTCATATCCTAAACCTTCATCATTGCTTTCTTTCTCCATGGATCCATCTACTAACCCCTCAGCCCCCAATACCTCTAAACAAGTTATCACTTCCTCAGACGTTAACTTGGACAGAACCTTGAGTGCCTTTTCTTCTGAACAGGCTCCACTAGACTGGGTTCCTGCTCCCTATGCCCAAGATGAAGAGATTACTCCTTACGTTCCTCTGGACACCACCAAAGAGAAGTTGGATCCCAAATATGCTGGACCTGAATGGTATCCAACCACGATAAAGAAGTCGCATTTGCCCTCTTATCGTCAAGATTACCAATTTCCTTCCGACGCCAAGCTATGGGTTCCTAAACCTTCTAAACGTCCATATGATGCTAGCTCTGGCGTTATTGCCATTTATCTCCATCACCTTGATTCTGGATTCAAAGTTCCTTTGATTCCCATTGTCCAATCTTTACTTGACTACTACCGCATCTGCCCTTGCCAACTTACTCCCAACAGTTAGAAGTTAGCTTACTGTTTCTTTGCTTTCGTTCGTAGAATGGGTCGCATCCCATCTATTGAACTTTTCAAAAATTATTATACTATCAAAGTTTCCTTTGAGCGTGGTTATATCCACTTTTCCCGAAGAACTTGCATTGTTAATGAATTAGGTGAGAACGCCAAAATCTTCACCATTTCTTCTATTCCCCATGATAACAAGAAATGAAGAGAGAAATATTTTTTCTGTGCCATCCTCATCCCCAATTACAGTTCTCGATGGTGTTTTCACACAAAGAAATCTCTTCTTCCTCTAAACCAACGTCCCACGTTGAGTGAGTATGAGACATGGAACCCTGATCCCTTCGGAAAACCAGTTGATGCAACCAACCTCAAAACTGATGTTAGTCTGGCAAGTCACAACCTTTTACCAGGTACATAAGAGATTTTTTATTTTATTTTATTTTTTATATACATTCTGATCTCTGTTTCTTTTCTAGGGACTGATATTTATCAAATTCCAACATTTCTGAACTTTGAAAGGCTGCTTCAGAAGAGAAAAAGCCTGATTCCAAACTTGAGAAGTCAGGTAAATCTAATCCCAAACCTGAGAAACCAGGTATGAAAAGAAAACATTCTATCATTCGTCTTCCCAGTGACCGAAGTCCCAAGAAATCTCTTAAGAAAAAGTCTGTTGAGAAGAAATCTCCACCTGGTCAGCAAAAGGTGAACCAGGTACAAAAAGATGTTGAAGCTGACCAAGAAAAAGAAAATGTTGATGTTGAAAGTTCTGATATTCGGCTTGTTAAAGTGGTAGCTGGTGACAGTCCTGCTGGAAGAACAAGGACCTAGAGAAGTAGGCTTCGCTCCAATGGGTCTTTCTTCAGGTCATGAGCTATCTGCCACTAAGAAAAGTAAGAAGAAGAAATCCTCTGTTTCTCCTTCTGCTAAAGCCCCTGTTCCTGTTGCTGAAGTCCTTGTTGAAAAAGAAAATCTTCAAGAAGAAACTCCTATTGACACTGAAAAGGTGGCTGAGGAGATTGTTGAACCTGCTTATTCTCCTAGGAATGAAATTTACACTCCTCCCATATCACCCATGTCACCTCATGATGAAACTGATCTCCCAGAGAAGATGGTTGAGAATGAAGACCAAGGTAAGGAAATTCCTGATTACTTTCTTGATCAGCTGAAGAAAATGGTTGAAGAGATTATTGCTCATGCTGCAGGTAATATCATTAAACAAATAGCTGACCAGCTATTTGATGAGGATAACTCTGTTCCCCCTCCTGAAGTTACGCTTGAAGAGAATATCCCTAAGGATATTCTTGAAAATGAAACTGATGTTGCTGATAATGCTCCTGTTCTTGCTCCCCCTATACCCGATCTTGTTTTTCCTGCCCCTGTTTTTAACAATGTTATTCCAGAACATCAATGTTATTTCGATGTCGCTGAAGAGAATGTTCAGATTGCTCCACCAAATGATGAATTTTTTGATGCTGCTCCTATTTTTTATATGCTAGTTGATCCTCTTGTGGGACCTGAGGATCAAGAGAATGTTGCGGCTGAAGTTGTCGACATTTGTTTCCTACATTAAAAAGTTGTTATTCAGATATACAATTGTATGATTGGTTCAACCTTCATTTTGTATGTGGTTGATCGATGTTTTGCAGATCTTGCTGGTCTTTGTTGTAATTCCGCCTCCTTCGCCTTCTGTTTTCGTTAACCCTTTGTTTTTGGGCTGTTGTCAGCGGAGTCCTGGTGGGCATTTTTTGTTTGGTCTATTGTTCTACTCCTATGTGCAGAATGAGTGCTTTATTCATGTGTGCAGAATGAGTAGCAGCATTTAGTTATATAGGTAGCAATGCAGAATGAGTATTTTATTCACATATGCTGAAAGAGTAGTTGCATTTATTTATATAGGTAGTGCAGAGTGTGTGGTTTATTGATGTGTACAACAAGAGTAGCAGTCTTTATTTCTATCTGTATTGTTATTGTAGACTGTGAGTTGTTGGTTGTTACCTGTAGTGTGTTGTTGTCTTCCGTTTTTGTAATTGCATTACTGAAGCAAGTCTCTTAAATTCCAGTGCCTTTTGTTTGTTTTTGACTTTTGTTGTTGGATAGGCCGCTGGGATTGTGAGATATTGTACCTGTAATGCATTTATCAAAATTGAATTTTAATGAATTGATGGATGAACATATTATAGATGTAATTGCAAAGTGAGATGTAAAGTGTGTGTTCATTGACCTACAACATACATAGGAAGAAGTTTGTTTGTGTGTTAATACCTTCTGAGACGTTGGTTTGGTGGTGTTTTCATTTTTTACTTCTGAATTTTTTACTTTCTTCGAGTTTTTGTCTCTGCGAGTGTGGGTGCATCAATGACATTTCGTGTCGTTATTCACAGTTTGATAGGCATGTGTCTGGTCTTCTTTTGTAGAGGCGCCGTTATGGAGGGTCATTTATTGACGTATGTTTATGGTGGACTCGATCAGATGAACGGTTGTTGATGGGTTTGATGTCTGGTTTATTTGGGTTTTTTATATTTTAAGTTATTGTCGTTGATAGTCCTTTAACCTAATTGTATGCTGTTTTCTTTTAATTATATTAAGTAATGGTGGTTTTCAGATAATTGAAAGTGAGTGTTGCAGATCGTAATGACCGCTTTCACGTTTTGGGCCTTAAATGTTGCAGGTTTTGTTTAATGGCGGTTTACATGTAATCGGAAGTGACGGTTGCTAGTTTTGTAGTGGTCTTTTTGAGTTTGTAACTTAATCTTTAGTCTTTGAAGATGTGTTATTTTATTCTTTAGTGGTATTCCGTGTCTTTTTTTTTAATTATTTAGGATCGCAGCGTTCCCTTTCTTGTTTCTATTCCTTTGTCTTATTCTAATTATGGTGTACCGTGGGTTAAAGAGCTATGATAGTGATAGTGTGAGATTACTTGAGTTGCGTTTTTTTTATTTCTTTTGTTTGTTAGTTATACTTTAACCGGGTATGAGTTGTTTCCTTTTCCACTCAGCCTTCTTTGTTGATTTAGGGCTTTTTACATGTTTTTTTCCCAATGGTAGGCTCTTAGTCTTCGAATGAGTCAGGCTATTCGGTGATTCAGGGTGTAGGTCAAGCGCAATGGATCTTGCTCACTCTTTCTGGTGCCGGCGCTAGGTTTTGGTGTTGTTTTATTTTTCGAATCAGCAATGGTAAGCACCCGTGATTGTAAGCTAGCTGAGGAGGGAAAGACATGAACTTAGTAGTTGTGGAAAGCGTTGCAAGCTGCTTACTAAAAAGCTGTGTTGGGGCACGCTCGGTAGGTTGTCACGTTAGTGGTGTGTTGTAATCTTCAGCCTGAATCTCTCCTTCAACGTTTGTGTTTTAAACAAGGTAAGCCCAAGGTAAGGTTAATTCGTGTTTCAGTAATACATCCAATCTGTTGTGAGTTTGTTAGTACTTTTGGGGTTTTTAACAGCTCACTTCTGTTGTGAGTTTGTTAATATTTTTCCACCCAGTCTTCTTTGTTGATTTAGGGCTTTTTGCATCTTTCTTACTGGTGGTAGGCTCTTAATCTTCGAATGAGTCAGGCTATCCGGTGGTTCAGGGCGTAGGTCAAGCCCAATGGAACTTTCTCAATCTTTCCGGTGCCGGTGCTAGGTTTTGTTGATTTATTATTTGTCGAATCAACAATGGGAAGCACCCCTAGATGAAAGCCAGCTGAGGAGTGGAAGACCTCAATTTAGCCTTTTTGTCTAGTTTACTCGAGATGGAAGTACTGTCAAAACTAACTTTGATGCATCAGCAGCTTAAACAGGTGAGTTTGAGATTAACATGGAACAATGGTAGATAAGAATGGCAAAGCATGGTATAATGTTAAGGCAGCTAAGGGTTGTTTCATGCTAGCCATGAATGAAGTTGATAAACTACAGCCAAATTTTTCAATGATTCTAATAGCTCGATATTTTCCGTTCTTTGATTCCACCATCTTGGACAAGTAGGATGCTTGTGAAGGACATCAGGTATCTTTTCAGAAATTGGATCTACGTCAAACCCAATTGCAAGAAATAAACTTGGTGGGCAGATTGTCGAGCAACAATTAAATGAAGCATGAGCAAATTTCTTCCCTGGAGGTAGCGATGGAGAATTATCCCCACCAAGTCTAGTACAAATACGACCCAAAAAAACTACTACTTGAAGTGAGATCAATTTTAATAGCTGACTATTGGAGTTGGAATTACTTTCTACACCTGGGTTACTCATTTATATTAATTCTCCATTTCTTTGTTGCAAGTGGAGAAGATAAGTCATTTTTATATGTTTTATCTTCCATTGTGTTGTTGCCAATAGAGAAGATAAGAGGAACTTTTTCTACATATGCATTTTATTGTTTTTTTTTTTCTCTGTTATTTGAATGGTATAAATTTGAACTTTGATGATCAAGTAGATATTATTCCCGCTTGGAGGATTGTGATAGTTGCTGAATATTGAAGCATGACCAAATTTCTTCCTTGGAGGTAGCGATGGAGAATTATCCCCATACAATCAGTCATACTTGTCTCTTCTTTCCGTAATTTCTCTTCTATCTTAAATTTATCGTTGATTGTCTCATTTGAATTGGTTGACTAACATGAAATGAAATCCATCTTAATACATTACTCGAGTGCTTTGTCTTTAGTTGTACTGCTTATTTACTGTTCACCTACACTATATATAGACGCATCTCATGTAAACAATGCGATAGACTCAGCTATGCAAGGGCATATTTATAGATTGACTCAAACTTTTGAGAACTGGGTCCATTTGGTTTTTTTATTCAGTTGGATTTTGGTTTATATTTTGGTTTATATTAGTCAGGTTCATCTCCTAATATTTTAGTTAGGGTAGACTCTCATTCCTTTTTATTTTAGAATTAAATTCCCTATTGATTGCGCTAGGTAATCAAGGATTGGGTCTTTGATCCTACAGTTTTTTATAAAATAACCTTTTTTATGGGCATACACTTTGGGCAATTAGGTTGCATACAAAGTTCTTTTTGAATTCCTAGGCATAACCCTTAGCCCCAGATGTAATCCAACCATTAGGTCTGTCTAGTTTCTGGACAAAACAACCCATTTCCCTTTATTGGAATTCAACTTAAGGGGTAGTCCCAAGTTCCACAGTTAGACCATAAGTTCCAGAATTCTCCATCCCTAACCTTAGTTGCTCAACTTGGAAGTTGGCTGTTGTTCGATATCTTGGCCAGAATTGGTTGTTAGTTGTTCGTATTCAGTCTAAGGCTATATAAATCACTGGGTGAAACCCTTAGAGCATCACACCTAAGCTCTGCATTGTGGTAAGAATCAAAACATCAATTCTCTGTTTACCTTGAGGTTTAATTTCAGACTTTAGTCCTCCTCTTTACTTGCTGATTGAGTTAGATGTTAACAGAGTCAAGAGCCTATTAGGTTAGTGACGTATCTATGAATCCTCACATTGATTTATTCAACAAATAGTTATCCAACCTTCGACAATTTCTTCCTGCTGCTGCTTTTCTACCTCATATCATTCTTCTCCACTTTGATGTGATTATTTTCCTCTCTTCTTTTATTTTTGGTGCCTCTTTTATACTTCTTTATTCTACTTTGTTCATATATTGCATGCTTTTCTAATTAGTGAACATATTGGCTGTGAGAAAATCAGGGATTGTAAGTACTGTTTTAATTCAACTTTAGGTTGAGCGTACCATCTGGTTTTTCGTGTATTCATTATTATTCTTCACTACTAACATATTATGTAGGTAGACATCATGGATTGTATTATTCTTGTATTCTTTCTATTGCATATCTCATTTGATAGATATGTGGTCGCCAATGATGGTTACTAAAGCGGTGAAAGGCCCAACTTCCCTAGGGGAGGTCTTGGGTTCGCACCCGTTCGATAGCATTAATTATATATATATATATATATAAAATCTCCATTGAGGATGTAATCGTGGTGCGCGTAAGCTGGCTAGGATGAACCTCATCCAAAAAAAAAAAAAAAGAGAGAGACTCAATAGATGCTTCTAAATTATAATTTTCAAATCATTTATAAATGTGGTGTATGACCCTGGAAGGTGTGTTGCATAAATTATATGTTTTTCATATATGTTAATCTTGGTCCTAAGTTTATTAAAAAGGGTTTTGGACTTGTACATAGTTGGATACAAAGTTTTCACTACTATGGAGGGGGGGGGGTATCAGCGCTATATCTTTCTTTTCTTGACTACTCGCTTTGTGTCTGCAGTAGAGGATGCTTCTTCGTTGTTGACTTCTATAACATGCTTTGTGTGTGGCCCGGATGAACCTCATCCGAAAAAAGAAAAAGAAAAAAAAGAGAGACTCAATAGATGCTTCTAAATTATAATTTTCAAACCATTTATAAATGTTGTGAAAGACCCTGGAAGGTGTGTTGCATAAATTATATGTTTTTCATATATGTTAATCTTGGCCCTAAGTTTATTAAAAAGGGTTTTGGACTTGTACATAGTTGGATACAAAGTTGTCACTACTATGGAGGGGGGGGTATCAACGCTATATCTTTCTTTTCTTGACTGCTCGCTTTGTGTCTCAGGTAGAGGGTGCTTCTTCGTTGTTGACTTCTATAACATGGTCTGCCACTATTTTCTTCGATGTCCTGCTTTGTTTATTAACTCGGCTCATTTTGAAGAAGAATCGATATGCTTTGGTCATGCAGCTCTGCAACTTTTCTTCATGCTGTTGGGAGTCCAATTTTAGGAGGAGGACTATTAGTTAGTTTTTTTTTTTAAATTTATTTATTGAAGAGGAATACGGGAGGTGGGTGTCGAGTTATTGTGTTTTAGAGTTTACCTCTTTGATGGAGTTGCAGTACTCGTTTGCTGTGCAACCTGTGAAGTCTTCAACACCATCAAAGAGTGTTATAGTTATCATGTCTGTTGTATCTGTCACCCTGATTCATAGCATGTACTTGCAATTATGGGAGATTGGGTTAGTGTTGTGTACAACATGAGTGAATCAAATAGCATGAAATGGGCTAGATATTAGGCATTTGTTGTACTTCTTAATGTACTTAGAGTTTGTGTTGTTGCACTTGTCGCATGATGCATGTTGCGTTGTTAGTTGCACCATTTTGTTGCATGTTTTGCAAGTGTTATAGCATGGGTCAGCATCCTCTAGATTTTTGATCACTCCTTCCACATACAGATTTGGTGCTTGGATTTGATGCGGTTTTTGGAAGCTTTATTCCATTTTAATAATGGGGGATGTGGTATTTGGGGGGGGGGGGTTCATTCTGTTGTGAGTTGCTTACTTGGAATGAGGATGAGGGGCTGGAAGTTAGATCTCTTATGTTGACATGCTCTGCCTTTTTCTACTTTATGTGTTGCGCTACAGTTTGAGATGTCCCCTATATTCCTGCTGGAGTTTGAGTCCTGCATGGTTTTGGTAGGGGAGATTTTGTATCAATTATTATGTTCTGTGTAGTTGTTGGTGTCTCGGGTTTGACCTTACCATTGCTTCAATTGTTGGGTCTGTTGGATGGGTGGGTCTATTTGGACTGTTGAACCAGCTGTTGTCATAATTGATGCCCTTGTGTTATAACAACATAAAATTTGTCATTGGTATGCTAGTGTAATGGTATGCAACAGTTCATTGGGTGTGTCAAGAGTAGGTGGAAGGTAGTTGATTTATGTTCTTACCTTGGTATGATGACAGGATTACTGAAGTGACTGCAACTACTGGCTTGTTTGGCAAGATGTTCATTAGTTGTTCTCCTTCGTTGGTGGCATAATCACCCCATAGTGTTAAGAGTGTTGGGTCACAGCTGTAGAAGAACCAGTTTGATGCAGTGAGTGGGTAGTTTGTAAAAGTCATAATGTAATGATAATGTAGGTTGTTGCTTGTTTTAGGTCTCAATAGTACTTGCCTGGGGCTTGCCAGTTGTATCTCTCTTTTGTATTTGTTTGCTGCACCTATGGATGATTTTAGTGGGATTGCTTGTCCAGCTTGTATGAGTACGCCAATCACATCTGCAGAACAAGGTAGTAGCTGACGGTGAGTTGTTGATTAAGGTTTTTTGACTTCATGATGCAGTATAGAAGGTTGTTGTTGTCACTTCTTAGCATATGCCATGTCTTGGCCGAGGGTTTGGGTGATGTCTTTGAGGTCAACGAAGTTGTAGTTCATGCTGTATGTGGTGTGGTTGGCACGTTCTTCTTCAATTGTGGTGTGGTTGTTCAGGGACAGCTCATACCTTTCATGGATGTTCTTGTACTTTGTGTTCACACTCTTGACCATACCATTTGCTATGGTATATGTTTTCCCTTCTACCAAGTTGTTTTCGAATTTGTCAATTGTCTCGTTGAATAGCACTGCATGGATTTTTGTACCCTAGAAATGACGGTAAGTAGATTTGTGAGCGACTGAACCAACTCCCATGGAATAGAGATCCCAAACGAACATGGTGCAAATTCAACACGTAAATCCGATCAAACATTCACCAACAAACAATCAGACATCCCAATTAACATGGTGCAAGTCATGCTGCATTTGTTTAGACTCATTCACTGAAGCATTCCATTTTGTAGTCCTAAACTTGTATGAATATCAGTAATTTAGTTCAGTTGTGTTTGATGGTTTGTCCCTAAAGATACAAAGATTAGAGAACATATTTGCTGTGAGGAAATCAGGAGCTGTAAGTACTGTTCAGTTGTGTTCTCATGCTATGTTTTTTTTTTTTGTCTATGTTTCAAATATGTTTGTTTTTCTTTTTGGGTGTATGTTTGCCTGTTTTTGTGGGTTTAGTTGTTAGGATTAGGATAGCATGTTTAAATGGCTTGTTGGGATTTTATAATTATTAATTTAAGGGATAATTACTATTGCCCCCTTATACTTTGGTTTTATTACTAATCAAACCCCCTTCTTTGTGAAATTACTACTGCCCCCCTCACTTCTAAAGGTGTTAAGTGGCTGTTAACATCAAATATGAAATGTCTATTTTGCCCTTAAAATTAAGAAGTAAAAAAATATGGCATTACCCTCATGTATAGAAACTATATTGTATGTCAATTATATCCTTAAAATCTTATATTTTAGAATTAGTTTTGGATTTGGTGGGACCACATACTTATGATTGTTAAAACTTTCACATTCCACTTAAATTTTTCATAATCACCATGATGGAAGTTTTACAAACAAATTAGCATATAAGATCTAATTGATAGAAAATTTGGTAACATACATAATGGTCAACATATATTAGGTGATTTTCAATTTTCAGCTTTGAATTAAATTTGATATTTCTTAATATTTTAGTTTCTATTTAATTACATCTTTCCTTTATTTGGTGATTCATTTTTAGAGAAAAAAAAATCACATCTTTCCTTTATTTGGTGGTTTCTTTTTAAAAAAGAAAAATGAAATTAAAGTTAATTTTTTCCTATTAAGGGTAGTATTATAACTTGAAAAAAGAGCAAATAAGTAAAAAGATAATTGCAGGGTTATTTTTGAGATTTTGAAAAAATATATAGATGCCACATCATCAGTAGACTGATGGAGCTTGGCGGTAGGGGGTTAGTAATTGTTGACAAAGTTAAATGTTGGAATAGTAATTTTAAAAAGTACAGGGGATAAAGTAGTAATAAAATCAAAGTACAAGGGGGCAACAGTAATTATCTCTTAATTTAATTATATGCCCAAGGGCAATATTGGAAACTCACTATTAGGGCGGTTACAAAATATAGGTTATATATTTGTAACCACTGTATCACTTGAGTGATTACAATATTCGTGCGTAAGTTTTCCAGAAAAGAGGCGGCTCCCATCTCTCCCTCTCCTTCTCTCCTAAAAACGCAGGAAAGGAGTTCCTTGCCTTAGATCTCCTGACCATCCTTTCCACACGGCATTTGGGTTGTGGAACTTGTTCCCTTTCCTAGTGATTGTGGAATCACCCCAATGGAGCTTTGGTGGAGGAATGAAGACGTGGATCCAATTTACTTCCGTTGCAGATACTCTATAATTTAGGAAAGCGAATCCAGGTAAGGATCTTCCCCTATCAATTATGTAATTGAAAATTGTATGGAGTATTACCTACATGGCTGTTGGTGAATATGGTAGTATAGTTTATATTTGAAGGGTTGTTTGTGCATTGGGATTTCAGTGGGCTTCTTGTGCAACAAATTAATGAGTGTAACTACGACAATCAGTCACATTTTTGAATTCAAGAGTACAACACGAAGCTATAGATGAACAAACATTCACCAACAAACAATCAGACATCCCAATTAACATGGTGCAAGTCATGCTGCATTTGGTTCACACTCATTCACTGAAGCATTCCATTTTGTAGTCCTAAACTTGTATGAATATTAGTAATTTAGTTTAGTTGTGTTTGATGGTTTGTCCCTAGAGATACAAAGATTAGAGAACATATTTGCTGTGAGGGAATCAAGGATTGTAAGTACTGTTCAGTTGTTTCAGAGCACAAAAGAAACATTGACTCTAACTTGTAATCGTCAAGCAGAAGCTAAAAGGGAGGATTCGGTTTACTCTTAGTTGTGTGTTCACTCCCACCAGTGGTTTGGTTCGTAGCCCATGCCTCTTCAATGTTTTCCATGCTATGATGGGTATGTGGGTATATTTAATCTGCAATTGTTTTAATGGTTGTGTTTCCAGTCCAGGGAATGCTCTTTTAGACGGGGAGTGGAAACAGGAGTGGATAGGGTTACTGACCTCTTCATCCAGTAGTATAGTTTTTTGCAATCGGCCAGATCCCTTAGCAATGTTGTATTCGTGGATGCAACTTTTTTGTAGTACGGTCGCTTTGAGTTTCCATTCTTGTTGGTGAAGTTTGAGGGAGTTGATGTTTTACAGTTCGTTCCGGTTTGTCGAGCCTTGCAGGAGATTTGTATGTTAGTGTGTTTTTCTGCTGGTTGTGCATGGTGAGTACAATAATAGGTGGAATTCCCATACCTATGTGCTGTTGTTAGTCTCCATAAGTGTATTGGGAGTGATTTGTTTTGGAAGTTGCAGTTGTTGGTAATGTCTAAACTTTGGGCGTCATTCATTGTGTGTTATTTTATTTGTAGGTGGGCTCGTGGGACCCTAGGGACATCTTGCTTGTTGACTCTGGGTTTTAGAGCTGCCAATTAGTGGAGCAACATGTTGCGATTGTGTCGTTGTGTTTCTGAAGAGGTGTCAGTTCATCAAATTTGAGGCGAGCAGCCCATATGAGTAGTTTATAAGATTAATTTTGTAACTCGGTGTGGTTCATCAGTTTTTTGTCTCATCCGTCTTTGGGGTAGTGGTAATTCAATACTTATCTCTGTGGGTGGCTATATTTGTTTTTATACAATTCGTGTTTTGGGAATCAATCTTTTAATATTTAACTTTGAAGAAAGTTAAGTTAAGAATCTCGTGTTTGGGGATTCGGTCTTTGAATATTTAACTTTGAAGAAAGTTAAGTTAAGATTTGATGGTAATTGGATATTTAACTGTGTAATGTGTAATTGTAATTGATTGATAATGTGTGGATATGGGGTTGGAGGGTTCAGTTTATTATATCTGTGTGGGAGGTAATATTTGTTGCTATTGTTTGAGTGAGGTCATGTGATGGTTCGCTTTCCATTCTTGGGTTGTTTTCTATTTTTTTTTTACTTTTCTACGGACGGGAGTGTAGGGGCTCAGTTTTCAATTGTTTTAAGGGGTGCGGTCGTTTGATTATGGGTTTTTTGAGAAGGTTCATGTCTATTTAGGAGGGGTATTTTGGTCTAAGAAAATACGTGCCACAAGTGTTGGAGGTTTTCCTTTTATATAGTAGTATGATATGATAAAAAAAACTTTATTTTCCAGGTAGTCCTTTTTTTTTTTTTTTTTTTTTGGCTTTTTTTATTCAGGTGTTGCGGGGGTTTGAATGACAAAGCTCGTTCAAGGCTTCAAGCTGTCAGAATTTTAAATTATTGATATGGAGAGTTTATGATCAGACCGGGTTCATACCTGGTCCGACCCTCGACCCCGGTCGAGACGGAGAAAACCCAATCGCTCCCGAGCGAACCGGATCCGGAAGATGGCTTGCTGAAGAAGAAAGCTTATTCGGCTACAAGCGTGCCCTAATCTTACTTATGGATTAGGGTAATCACCCTGATAATGGCAGACTCAAACTGACGGCTGCGGATAATCATTATCAAAGGGATAACTATCGCATAACCTAACGGTTATCTCAGGAGTCCTCTACTAGCCCAAACTAGTAGAAGTCTATCGCTCAACGGATCTCACTGATGAAATCCAACGACTACCCGAAGAAGGCTCAAGTGCATCCAACGAAGGAGACTCGAAGGTACACTCTATATAAACCTCACTACCATACAAGGTGAAGGACGGATCAATCGATCAAAAAGAATACTATCTGAGACTCAGGTTCAGATACATACTGATAGACCTAGACTATCAGCGATCTGCTATCTAGATTACCTTTCCCGTTTCTTCATTCATTAGCTCTGTGCTTCTAGCAGAGCCGTTTGTGATTAAGTTCATCAACCGACTTAGCCTTCGGAGGTGGACTCCCGACCCCGGCGGTCGGGCCACATCTGACGCTTTCGTTTTGCAGGACATCACGTGGAGATCCAAGGGCTGAGCAGATTTTGGACGCATCATTTGGCGCCGTCTGTGGGAAACGACTTGAAAAGCCATGGTGACTAGATCAGCAGCCACAGCAGCCGCTGCACAACGCAATTCCAGTGTTCAGATACCTAGAGTGAATAATCCAGATATTCCCCAGGAAAGCCAAAATCCTATCGAAGTGGATGATGGCCAGGGAGGACGTAATCCTCCTCCTGATACAATCCAAGATCAATTGGATCAGGTAAAGATTCAACTCTTGGAGGTGAGCCAAGCACTCCGCGTGCTCACCTGACGAGTGGTTTTACCACAAGAGCCTGATCAACGCGATTCAGGGAGACGTGCATTGCCACGTGACCAGAGAATGGCTGAAGACCGGAATGTTGATCAGAATTTCCGTGAAGGAGACCGAGGACTTCGGAGGATTGATGATCAACCGAGGCGAGGCGATCGGTTCGATAGACCGCAAGAGAGTACAACTGATTCAAATACAAGGTTGGATACTGGGGTAAGAACTCACTCACCCACTGTCAGAAGAACCGTTCGTGATGATCGAGCAGTTCGTGACGAGAGGAATGTTCGTGAAGGACGGGTTGTTCGTGATGATCGAGTAGCGCGGGATGATCGTGTTAATCGAGGTCGTGATCATATTGCTGAAGATCACCCGACTCAGATTGGTCAAGAATTGGCCAACATCAATGAGAAGTTAGGGCACTTGGCTAAGGGAAGAATAACTGAGGATATTTACTCAGTCATTCGGAAAACTCCTTTCGCTGAGCCAATTGCGGGATATCGATTTCCCCATAACTTTCGTTTGCCTACCTTCTCAACATTCGATGGCTCCGGAGATCCAACAGCTCACATCGGCTATTACCAGCAGACCATGGCAGTTTCGGTAATTCGATGAAATTTTATGCGGGGTTTTTGGTTCATCTCTAACTGGAGCAACACAAAAGTGGTTTTCTAACCTCCCTCTCGGAAGGATCGTAAACTTTGACGAATTGGCGCGCCAATTCATAGGGCGATTCCAGTGGGATACGAGTTAAGAAAACGGAAGAAACCTTGTTTACTTGTCAAACAAGGAAGGAACGAATCGATCGAGAGTTTACGAAAAGATTCAACAAAGTGACAATGGAGATAGAAAACTTGGACGAACAAGTAGCCGGAACCGCTCTATTCACGGGACTCACTAATCGGAAACTCCTGGAGTTATTACTACGGGATATACCCACGACTTATGCTTGAGTTGGTACGAGAGATGCCGAAGCGAAGCTAAAGTCATGGAGATTCTAGATGCGCGCCAAGGAGATAATAAAGTCTCCAATAAGGAACAAAAGGCTCTGAGCGAAGCGAAAGCCAAAGAAGAATGTTCGCGATCGGGTTGGAAAATCCCAGCCTTGGCGCCAAAGATCCCCCGGTAGAAGTGAGTACACTCCATTGAATGCTCCTCGGGCTGATATTTTGAATATCCACAAAAGAAAAAATATTTTGAAGTGGCCGCCTAAAATTCTTTTGAAACCCGGAGAGCAGCAGGATCGGGAAAAGTATTGCCGATTCCACAAGGACTATGGTCATTATACTAATGACTGTCGTCATCCGAAGGCGGATATTGAGAGATTGATATCTCGGGGACATCTGTCCAGTTTGTTAGCGGGAGAAGGGAGGAGCCACGTGGGCCACGTGCGGCTGCTCCAAAAAGGGATCATTCGGTTAGTTCAGAACGATTGAGGGAGGCCCCGAAGTCTAAAAAAGGCAAGGAGGTGATTGAAGCTGCTACTCGGTCACCGATCCTTACCATCTTCGGGGGTCCAGAGCCCGAATCATTCCGGAGTCTAAAAACCAAATCCAAATTTGTTGGAGCCGGAGAGGCGCAGAAGCGAAAGAAGCTGAATGGTGAGGATTCTATCACCTTTAGCGAAGAAGATGAAAGAGACGTATGTTTACCTCATGATGATGCTATAGTCATCAAGGTAGAGATTGCACGGTTGGAAGTGCATAGAGTTTTGATTGATACAGGGTCTGCAGCTGACCTAATTTCCTACGAAGTGTATCAAAAATTGAAGGTGGATCGGGACTTGATGAAACCTTCATCTACACACCTATATGGCTTTGCGGGGTCATCTGCGGTAGCGGAAGGATCGGTTCAGTTGGATCTATCCACTGGAAGTTTTCCTAAAGAAACAACTGTCCGAATCAATTTTTTGGTGGTTCGAGAACTACAAGCCTATAATATGATTCTCGGGCGACCATCTTTATCCAAGATAGGTGCTATTGTTTCGACAAAACACCTGAAGATAAAATTCTCGACTGATATGGGAATTGGTCAAGTCTCCTCGACCCGGAAGATCTCTCGGCGGTGTTATGTTGCCTATTTAAAAGACAAGGAGGGTCCGAGGAAGGTTACTGCCCTCCCCATAGAAGTTCGAGATGATCGGGAAGAGACGAGAGATGCAAAGGCCCGAACCAGTGGAGAAATCGGAGCAAATCCAGCTGTGTACCGAGGATGAGAAAAAGATTACTTATATCGGGTCCGAACAGTGGAAGAGTTTAAAGATGAGTTGAAGTTATTTCTTCAACGAGAATAAGGATGTATTTGCATGGTCTGCTGAGGACATGCACCGGGATCGATCGGGCCATTGCAGAGCACAAACTCTAGATAGACCCTAAGGCGAAACTAGTGATACGAAAAAAGAAGAAATTTCTCTATTGAAAAGTATGAAGCCGTTTGGAGCGAAGTTGAAAAACTTAAGAATTCTGGTTTCATAGAACCAATCGAGTGCCCAACTTGGTTGGCCAACGTGGTGATGGTGAAAAAGGCGAATGGGAAGTGGAGGATGTGTACAGATTACACAGATCTAAACAAATCTTGCCCAAAAGATTGCTACCCGTTGTCTCGGATTGACCTCTTGATAGATGCGACTGCAGGATATGAAACTTTAAGTTTCATGGATGCCTACTCGGGTATAATCAGATCCTTATGAATAAGGAGGATGAGAAGTATACGGCTTTCATGACTGATCGTGAGAGCTATTATTACAAGGCCATGCCTTTTGGCCTGAAGAATGCAGGAGCAACATATCAGAGGGCCGTCAACAAGATTTTCAAAGAGCTGATAGGAAAGAATGTTGAAGCGTATGTTGATGATATGCTAGTAAAAAGCTTTACAAAAGCAAATCATATTGCAGATTTGACTGAGGTTTTCTCAGTCCTGAGGAAGCATCAAATGAAGTTAAACCCAGAAAAATGTGCCTTTGGAGTCTCCTCGGGCAAATTTTTGGGTTTCATGGTATCACAGAGGGGAATTGTGGCTAATCCTGCCAAAATACAAGCTCGATTGATATGGAGGCTCCCAAAACCGTTCGGGATGTACAATGTTTGACAGGGAGAGTTGCTGCTTTAAATCGATTTATCTCCAAGTCTGGAGAAAAATGTTTGCCTTTTTTCAAGGCACTTAAAGACTTGAAGGGTAGTAAGGAAGCAAAGTGGACTGAAGAGTGCCAGAAAGCTTTTGAGGAATTAAAAGAAGCACTTGGACAACCACCGATTCTGTCCAGACCAGAGAAAGGGGAAATATTACAGCTATATCTAGTGACATCCCTTTCGGCGGTCAGTGCAGTACTTGTCCGGGAGAAAGATAAGAAACAGTGGCCGATCTACTATGTAAGCCACGTGTTGCTAGATGCGGAGACGAGATATTCGCAGATTGAGAAGCAGGCTCTGGCTCTCATGATGGCCGCCAGGAAGCTAAGGCCATATTTTCAGGCTCATCCAATTGAGGTATTTACAACTTTTCCTCTTAGTAAAGTTCTTAACAAACCTGATTTGTCTGGAAGGATGGTATCCTGGTCGGTTGAGCTCAGCGAGTTCCAAGTGAGCTTTAAGCCCAGAACAGCAATCAAAGCTCAGGCATTAGCCGACTTTGTAGTAGAAACTACTGCACCAGTGGAACCCACCATTGAGGATCCCATTATACCAACCACTTGGGAGGTATATGTGGATGGTTCGAGTAATAAAGACGGAGCAGACGCTGGAATTCTATTAAAAAGTCTAGCAGGATTTATTATTTGATATGCTTTGAGATTCGCATTTGATGCAAGTAATAACGAAGCAGAATATGAGGCCCTGATAGCAGGACTTCGGTTGTCAAAAGCAATAGCTATTGCGGATGTTACTATTTATAGTGACTCTCAGCTTATAGTCAACCAAGTCCAAGGGGAGTATGGCATTAAAGAACCCCGCTTGCAAAAATATCGGGAGATAGTGCAGGCATTTCAAAACCAATTTCGGAATTTGAAGATATCTCAGATTTCGAGGAATGAAAATTCAGTGGCAGATGAGCTATCCCGACTAGCCAATGCCAAGGAAAAGAATCTAGACCCTTCGGTCTACATTGAAGAGATAACTTTTCCAAGTTATCATGAGAAAGAAATTTCTTATATTGAAGCAGAACGTTGCTGGATGGATCCAATAATCGAGTATCTAAGGGATGACAAGTTACCTGAGGATCCAGTGGAGGCAAGGTTGATCAAGATTCGATCAGCTAGATTTGTCATTCAGAATGGGAGACTATACAAAAGATCTTATGCTGGACCCCTTATGAGATGTATAGGCCCCGAAGGAGCAAAATCAGCTTTGGCTGAGGTTCATGAAGGAATTTGTGGCGCTCACATGGGTGGCAGAGCCCTAGCCCACAAAATTTTAAGACTTGGGTTATATTGGCCTAAGGTTCAAGAGGCTGCTATGGACTATGTTCGTCGATGTAGTAACTGTCAAATTCATGCTACAGTATCGAAGCGCCCGACGGAAACTATGACTTCAATTCTAAATCCCATTCCCTTTGCAATGTGGGGAATTGATATCATGGGCAAATTCACCAAGGCATCGAAGCGGACGGGAATATCCGATAGTAGCAATTGATTACTTCACAAAATGGGTAGAAGCCGATGCACTGCGGCGACAATTACTGAGAAAAAGTGGAGAAATTTGTGCTTGAATCAATCATATATCGCTTTGGGATACCAAAGATTATTGTCACTGACCATGGTACTCAGTTCAACTGTCCACAATTTGAGCAATTCTGTGGAACATATATGATCGAGCATCGTATGTCCTCAGTGGCATACCCCCAAAGCAATGGCCAAGTAGAGGTTACTAACCGAACGCTACTTGGAAGGAATAAAGAGAAGACTCGAAGGCGACAAAGCTTCTTGGGTCGAAGAACTACATAATGTACTGTGGGCTTATAGAACTACGGTTCGAACACCCACAGGAGAAACTCCATTCAGGTTGGCATATGGATCCGAAGCATTAGCACCAGTGGAGATAATGGCGGGGACATTACGGGATCGTGAGTTCGAGGAAAAAGCAAATGAACAAGGACTGCTTGATAGTCTTGATTTGTTGGATGAAGTTCGAGCAAAGGCAATAGCACGAACTCAACATTATCAAAGAAGGATAGCGTCTCATTATAATACTCGAGTGAAGAATCGTCGGTACTTAACCGGAGATCTGGTGTTGAGAAACACCCTAGCTTCCGACCCGCGTCACCAAAGAAAGTTGGACCCTTCCTGGGAAGGACCTTATATGGTTGTGAAACTGGTCGGTTCAAGAGCTTACAGGATGAAGAACATCGATTCCCAGAAAGAGTTGGATCGTTCGTGGAATGCTAGGCATCTCAAAAAGTTTTATCCTTGAGGATGATTTCAATTTTGTTCGCGATGTAATCATTTTCAACTCAATCAATGCAATTTTTGGCTTTCAACAAACTATCTTTTGATTGGGGGGCATCACACACCACATCCAAGAACAAGATCCAACTATAAGGCATCGGATGAAAATTCGTATGGGTCCTTCAACACTTCAACACTTATGGAAATTTTTCGAACTTTCTTAAGTCGGGGCATCGGATGAAAATCCGAGTGAGTTCCTTTTGCAAGGCGTCGGTTTGAAACCCGAGTGAGTTCCTTCGAGACTTATTGAATTTTTGAATTATCCTTAAGTATAAGGCATCGGTTTAAAACCCGAGTGAGTTCCTTCTCAGACTTATTGTATTTCTCCGGAAATCCTTAAGTATAAGGCATCGGTTTAAAACCCGAGTGAGTTCCTTCTCAGACTTATTGTATTTCTCCGGAAATCCTTAAGTAAAGGCATTGTTTCAGACAACTAAGACCTAATACAACGGCGATTCAAGTGGCTAGCAAAGTTCAAGATAAAGTAATTTCTTATTTCTTCAAAAGATCCAAAGAGGCCAGTATCAAAACAATTACAAGAGCTGGATACAATCTTCGATCAAAGAAGAAAGTCATTACAGGTGACTGTTAACAAGTTATACAAGATCGACGCGACTTTGCTAGAACAAACATATGAGTCAACCATTGGTGGGGAGTCAAGGAAAAGAAGAGAAGAAATGAGGATTACAAAAATATTTCGGTATGCATAAAATCCTCCGCAATTTCATACTCTTTGTCCAGCTTGTCCAGGAGAAGAATGGTCATCGACCAAACTCGCATTCAGTACAAGCTCGTCATAATTGACTTCTTCCAGCGGAGAATAAACAGGGAGAATCTTCCAGGATATTGCATAATATCTGGATCGGAAGGTGGAGGATCAATCTTATCCTTGGTCCAGTCGGGAGGAGGAATACCCGTGTCGGTAAATACTTCAGGATGGCAAACAAGACCGTAGGGAGTCGTATCAAAATGAGGATCTTTCCTTAATATTGATTCCCATACTTAGTTCTCACCATCCCGAAAGACGCCCGCAAGTTATAAGCATTCAACATATCAACAAAGGGTTTACTGTGTAAATACTTGAAGACGCAGGCTCTGCGAACATCAATTGGAAGGGATTCGGGCAAAGGAACGACAGCTTGCCTTTCGGGTAACGTTTCAGATCCTTTGGCTCCCGACTTTCCAACTGTTCGCTCCGATCGCCGGATCTTCTCCCCGGCATCATCCAAGTCCGACCGAAGATGACCAATCATCGAATTTTTTTCTCCCGCCACCTCCCAAGCTAGATTCCGAAGGCGAGCAATCTCAACATCTTTAGCTTCGAGAGATTTCCCGAAGCCTAGAAACTTCATTGCTCAACCTACCGAGTCTAGTAACTGCTTCCACTTGGTTGTGGAAGTTACCAAGAAGACTCCTGCAAACAACTTCCGAGTTAGCGAGGAGCAGAAAAGTAATTTTTCAGAATCGAGGATAATGAAGAAAGACTTACATCACCAAGTGACTTCGTAAAGATTTCATCCGGAAGTTTGGAAAGAAGCTGCGCTCTCGAGAAGACATTCGAGCAGCAGTACACCATTCCAACGCTCTGTCAAACTCGTTTGATACTAATTCAGGCGAAGGATGAGAAGGATGAACTACACCAAGCAAAGGATGAGCTTCATCACTTGTCACCCGACGGCGCTTCCTAGTGGCAAAATCCTCCAACTCAGAAGGAGAGGAGGAGGATGCCAAACAAGCACTAGAGTTAGAAATAGGAGCAGCACTGCTGGGACCACACCTTCATCAGACGCCAACATAGTTGCCTCAGATGCCCGAAGAGTCTCCTTCGGGGGTGCACCAACAGGCTCACCAGCAGGAACGCCGGCAGTACCATCGGCAACGGAGTGATCAAGATCTTCCTGGGAAAGACGGGCGATCACTTCGGGCAAAGGAGGCGCAGGGACGGCATCAATAGAAGCTGCAGGAATCTGACTTGAAGATTCACCGCCAGCAGTCGCCTTACGCTTGGAGGATTCACTAGCTGAAACCACCACATTGGCCCCAACCACCACCGACGAAACACTTTTCTTGCAAGATTTTGCTCTGATAAAGTTCGGGTTGATCTTGGGAGCCACTGTGCAAAACAACAAAAAAAAAAAAAAAACAGCCGTATCAGTACAAAAATAAACGACAGCAACAGCGGGGAAACCCTAGTTTTCTACAACTTCTGACAAACCAAAAAACTAAACCCCAAGTATAACTACTGTGCAGTTTACTCAGGGGGGAAGTGGGGAAAGAGATGAGTAACCAAAAAACTTACTTGTTCAGAAGTGGATAGAGCCGTTGTTGGAGTACGAGGAATACGGAAGCAGACCGAAGGACGAAAGGTTACTTTGGCACTCTAGCAAATCTATCTTGCAGAAGTCAGGATAGATGGAGAGTACCCACAAAGGCTTTAAATAGCCTCAGGTATAAGACGACGGTTGAAGGCTAAGGACAACCGACAACCCAGATCGAAATGACGCTTCGAAATCCGCAAAAAGCAAGATCAACGGTCGAAGGGATGCCACATGGAAACATGTGGAAGCGAGCACCTGATGCAGAGAAACCTCCAATCGTCGCACTGCCATTAAAATAATGGATGTATTTCCGATTCATTGGAAACAGTGAATGGTATACAAAAGCAGGAAAACGTTTGAACTTCGCAGAAGGGAAACGTGCGGACTTTGCAATAAATGAAGTAGTGGGGAAGATTAATGCATCTTCCCGAAACGCATCTTCACAATATTTCTACAAGATTATTATTCGGCGAGGAATGAAAAGTTAAGTGATAAGTTTTATCATTAATACTTTGATATTCAAGGCAAGATTTCGGCAGGAGACGGGGAAATTCAGAGGCCAACATGAAAAAAGAAATGTCTATTCATTTAATTGAGGGTAAATCTTTACAAAAGAGCAACTCCCTAAGCCTTTTCTTCATTGTTGCCCGAGGGACCCTGGTCGGGAGGACTTTTCTCAGGACCATGAGAAGAGCCTTCCTCAAGAGTGGCATCGGCTGAATTCTCTACAACAACAACTTGAGACTCGACTTGTGATTTCTCCTCTGGAAGTGCCGGCTCGTCATTGAGATATGCCTCATATTGATGGTCAGCTGGAAAAGGATCATCTTCTCCCTGAGCCCAGTCTGGGAGATCCATACCAACTTTCCCGAAGACCTCTTGGTGGCATACCTCACGAAAAGGAGCAGTGTCGAAGTCAGGGATCGTTCCAAGGATTTGCTCCCAAACGTCGTTCTGCCCCATGCGATAAGCTTGAATGTTGTAGAGACCTAGCAACTCGGAGAAAGGTACGCTGTTCAGGTATTTCCGAATGCACTCCTTCCGAAGCTCTGGCTTTATATGCTCAGGCTTGCTAGGGATCGCCAACTTCAGATGTCCTTCAAGCTCCCTACTTTTGATTTCAAGGCTGTCACCAAACAACGTGGCAGCTGCCTTTTGCTTCCTGTCCTCGTGCTCGGCAGCAGAGACACGAATTTTTGAAGCTTCGAGGGCTTCCTTGAGGGAGATTACTTCTTCCTCATGCTTTTTCTGCAGCTCCACGGTAGGCTGCAGTCAGCACTGGTCTATTTCAGAATTGGCCTTGGCCAATTTCTCTTCACAAGTTTGCAGCAAGGAGCTGGTGCGACCAACCCGGCTCAATGCTTCCATGTGTTGATAAAAGCTCAACACAGCATTCCTGGGAAGACGGAAGATATCAGAAGAAGTCATAAGAAATTATGAAAACATAAGTAAGCAAGAAGACCGGTACCTTGTAGATTGACTAACAAGGGAGGTGTCATCCAGGGCTTCAAACTCCTGGCGATCGAAGGAGCAAGACCGAGGGAGCTCCATTCTCGCAGCTTTCTCGGGATCCCGAGTAACCCTGTCGGTCATTTTCAGGGTCCACTGGGGGATGAAGACCTCCTCACCATCCGCCGAAGCTTTGGATTTTTTGTTGGAGGGAGCATCAATTGTGTCATGCCTCCTCTTGGTTCGGGCGGAAGAAGAGACATTAGCCCTCTCCACCATTGGTTTCTTCCCTTTCCCCGAAGCATCAGCTACAGGCCTGATATTCCTGATACCCCTATAAGAGGGGTCGAGAGAGGGAAGAGAAGCCTCTTGATCTACGGTCAAGACCCTGGGCGATCGTTGCTCGGCTGTCACAACGGTCCTAGCGGCCTTCACCCGCAGGCTTTCAGGATTCATTCTGGGAGGCACTGCAAAGAAGAAGGACAAGAATCAAAATTCAAGACATATCACTTCAGTCAAATCAAAGGATGATGGTTAGAAGCTCACAATGAGCCAAGCCCCAGTACTGAAGGATGGAGTTATACTCCACTTCATATCCATGTATCTCTTGATACCACGGAATGGATTTGATCTTTCTGATGGCCGCCTCGTCTTCTCTGGATAAGGGAAGGTCCCGGTTACTCTCGGACGAAGAAGTAAACCTCCTCCAGGTGGTCGGGAAGTTAAGATCTGATGGAGGCGCTCGACAGAAAAAGTATCGTTCGCGCCATCTTTTGTGGTTAGAAGGGCAAGTTCCTTTGACAAGGATGCTGCCCCTCCAATCAAGTTCAGCCTTATTGCGTTTGGAAAGAAAGACCCATCCGGGAGGATGGGAGATATAAAGAACATGAAAATGTACAAAAAGAGAAAGAGATGGCGTAATGCCAAGCTCAAAACACAAACCCAAGAAGCCGACGATGAGACGCCAGCTATTGGGGAGGAGCATTCCGGGACAAATGTTCCATTGATTCAAAACTGCGAAGAACAAAGGATTAAAAAAGGGAAGGCGAACCCCGCTTTCCAGTGCATCTATATACAGAGAAAATTCACCCGAAAGGGATGAATCAACCCTCTCATCAGGGTGGGGAGCCCTAACCTGATATGAGGAAGGAAGGTCAAAATCTTGGACAGCGGGTTTCTCCATTATAAATGGAAGGAACGCGAGCCAGTCCACCATTGGACCCGGAGGTTTGAGGCTGCCTAGAAGACTCGACAATCTTGGAAGATCCAGACTCGAGGAGGACAGGAGAAGTTTCGGTTTTTCTTTCAAAACCTTTTTGAGAAACTTCAGCGAACTCTTGCCAGAGGACGGTTAGGGTTTTGTTATCACTATCCGACTGTTCGGGAGCAAGAGAAGCAAAAGCATCACTGCTATCACCAACATGGGGTACTAAAGAAGCCCTATCGTCCGCCATTACTCGTTTCAGTAAACTACAAAAAGAAAAGACCGGTGAACTTACTAATTCAGTGAGACGGAAGCTTGAGAGCAGGAAGGCGCGAAGCAGACGACAAAGGTTCAAATTCCAGACAGGAAGAATGAAACCTACGAAGACAACGAACCGCTTTTAAAACTCCCGCACGAGTGTTCGGGAATCTGAACGATTGAGATTGATTCAAAATCAACGATCAAGATCGAAAGACGTTTTGAAAGTTTGAACTCACGAATCTGAAATAGGCGTTCGGAAACCGTCGCTTGGATGACGTGAGCCACGACAGATCAACTGCAACGAGATATGTGGCCTTACACTCACAACGCTCGAGGAAAAGTGACCACCGCATTAAATGTGATATGACATTTAATGAAGCACGCAGAGATCATCACCTGACGACGAACCCAGTTAAAAACCAAGCCCTCGGGATCAACCGAACGCTTGGTCTGGGGGGCTCGTGATATGGAGAGTTTATGATCAGAGCGGGTTCATACCTGGTCCGACCCTCGACCCCGGTCGAGACGGAGAAAACCCAATCGCTCCCGAGCGAACCGGATCCGGAAGATGGCTTGCTGAAGAAGAAAGCTTATTCAGCTACAAGCGTGCCCTAATCTTACTTATGGATTAGGGTAATCACCCTGATAATGGCAGACTCAAACTGACGGCTGCGGATAATCATTATCAAAGGGATAACTATCGCATAACCTAACGGTTATCTCAGGAGTCCTCTACTAGCCCAAACTAGTAGAAGTCTATCGCTCAACGGATCTCACTGATGAAATCCAACGACTACCCGAAGAAGGCTCAAGTGCATCCAACGAAGGAGACTCGAAGGTACACTCTATATAAACCTCACTACCATACAAGGTGAAGGACGGATCAATCGATCAAAAAGAATACTATGTGAGACTCAGGTTCAGATACATACTGATAGACCTAGACTATCAGCGATCTGCTATCTAGATCACCTTTCCCGTTTCTTCATTCATTAGCTCTGTGCTTCTAGCAGAGCCGTTTGTGATTAAGTTCATCAACTGACTTAGCCTTCGGAGGTGGACTCCCGACCCCAGCGGTCGGGCCACATCTGACGCTTTCGTTTTGCAGGACATCACGTGGAGATCCAAGGGCTGAGCAGATTTTGGACGCATCAATTATTAACTTTGCTTACCCCTCTCTCACTTGATAACCCAAAGTGTATAAAACCTTAGAAAGAGCTTTTGCCACCTAAATCGTGTTAGAAAAAGCAATGCAAAAAGCACTTATAGGACAAGATTTATGTAGTTCAATCGAAAGTTACATCCATAGCCAAGGGGAAAAAACGTTTTAGAGTTTTTTACAGGTTGCACACTATAATAGGGGGTGAAAATCTGGATATTTCACAATAGTGGCCCAAATTATATGGTTACTCAGTTGTAAAATTACAAGTTGCACATTGGTCGACTTTCATCTAAGATTCTGTCAAGTCACATGTCAAATGACCATATTACCCTTATTGGAGTATAATGACAACTACCCCTTATGTCTCATTTTAAATTTAAAAGTTCAATTACTCAAATACCCTTTGAAGGGTATATTATGTACCTACCCCTTGATTATTCACTCATCCTCTTTGCTCTAACCTCTTCTTCATGTACACAATTCTCTCTCCCTCACTCTCTCCACCCACTACAAGTCACCATCTCTGGAAACAACGACAACAATCACCCACCCAAATTCTCACCAACACCCCATCCGCGCCATATTGATTGAAACCCTAGAATTGCAATTTTGTGTTATAATGTTTGTGAATCTGTATTAAAGTTCTCTGGAACATGATCGCTGAGAGCTTCTACTTCCATTCCTCGTTCCCAAATTCCCTACTTAAAGGAGAAGGGGAAAACATCTCTGTTGTACGGATCATCTGTTGTCCATAGCAGTGCACCACCACAACTTGACACATGAAATTACCAAATTGAGGGTTAAAATTAAAATAATATATTTTAAGGGTGAAAACCCAGATGGGATGAATTTTTCACCCAAAAGAAACCTTTTAACTCATCCCCACCCGAATCTTCCTGGCTTCCCTTCTTCGTTTTTGTCCGTTAAGAACACTTCCCCTTCATCTATCCCCTCCATTGTTGGCGAACATGGAGATAGTTTAGAATGAGAACGAAAACCCCAGCGAACATCCACGAGAGTTGAGAGTGTCTTGGTGATCTTGATCTTAATCGAATTCTTATCTAGCTTTTCTAAAAATTGCAGATGAAAGTAAACCAAGGAATTTAGAAAAATCACATGGAAATTCAAGAGGAAAATTTCCAAAAGAATCAAACTGAAGCTTTGGGGAAGAGTACAAATCTACCTTTGTTGCATTTGTTGTTGCTTCAATAAACCCTCGTCTTCATATTGGTTAGGTATGTAAAAACCTTGTAATGCAAGGACGCAGTAGGGCATCTAGCAGAATTAAATTAAAATCTAATAAGTTTTTACATGTAGGGGATGGGCCGGATAATTATATATGTCTTCGCAAGGATCAAACCCATAACCTCTTCACTAAGAAGTATGAGTCTTTACCATTCTACCAACCTTGCATTGGTGAAAAAAATCTAGTAAATTCTTGGTGATCTGTTAAGTAGATCCGTGGCTTCCTACTTAACTTCCATGCAATTCGTGATCAGCTTCAATGTATCGTTGAACTTAGAACTCATTCGTTCAGAGACGAAGAAGGGAAACAAAAAGCTTCAAAGCTAATCTAGCCGAAATGGATGGATAGGATAAATGGGTTTCTTTAATAAAGATTAAAACGGTTTGACTTTTTACTTAAAATGTCTTTATCTAATCTCAACCGTTAATTTTATATTTTGCCAAATGTTGTCATGATGTTGATGCATACAACAAAAGATATTCTATGATTTTTTTTTTGGGTGAGGGGAGGGGCGCTTTTCTTTACGCTTTTTGAACCTTTAATTTTCATTGTAAAAGTCTCTGATCTGAGATTGACGCATAATGCTGGAGGTTAGAAAAGAGAGGAAAGGGGGGCTTGGCGTTACTCTTTTCTTTTAAAAGTCTCTTTCTTTGGCAGCTTTTAATTCTGAACGGTTCAAGCATCAAAATATTATCCTCCTTAATTAATTTATCCCTAAACTAAACATATATGGAAGATCGTCTTCCATGAATTATCATAACGTCATACTCCAATAATTGATCTTTTTTTTTTCATAAACAACACTTCATTCATATAACTAAAAGAAGTACAAATATAACTGCATGAGAACACAATGTTCGAAACGAAACCAAGGAGTGGACAAGGACCAAACTGTCGTACATGCAATAGACAGGGTCAGCCAGGGTAAGGGTTGGGTCAAGCCCAAAATGGATCACGTCCACAAAACCCTTAGAATAAAAACACCAATAAAGCACCAACACCCACATAGGAGGACAGACATACAACACCCACATAGGGGGACAGACATACAACACCCACATAGGGGGACAAACAACACGCCTCAAGGGCGGACACATAACTCCTATAGTTGTAGCGATGGTAGCAGCGAAAATGCGGATCGGACCTACCATTCGGCTCTACCGTATAGGCGTACCTATCAAGCTCGACGCAGAAGAACTTGTACCCAAAGTTGGAGTTGTTCTGCGGTGTGCACCAAGGAAACGCTGCAAGCAAAGGAGCTGTTATGAAAAAGAAAAAAAAACTGAGATCTAAGGGGAAACCCTAGATCTGATTATTAACGGAGAAAGTGAAATGGAGGCGGGAAAGAGGGAGACGGAGACGGGAAAGAGGACGGAAAAGAGGAGTAGGGAGGGAAGGCGGAGGGGATGGGGTGGAGAAACGGAGCCGACGGGAGGAGAGAAACAGAGAGGACAGAAGAGAGAAACAAAAGAAACGGAGGAGGTGAGAAACGGGAGAGAGAACAGAAAGGGCGGGGGAGAGAAACGGGAGAGAGAACAGAGATGAAGGGAAAGAGAGAGAACTGGAGGAGGTGAGAGAAAAAACAGAGAGAAGAGACGGGATAGAGAGCGGCGGAAGAGAAAGAAACCGGAGACGATGACGGAGACGGAAAGGAACAGGGGAGGCGGAGAGACTACTCAGGCGAGCCTCTCCGCCTCAAGCTTCTCGATCTGGTGGAGGAGTTGCAGACCTTCTAGATCTAGATGAGCTTTACCCCTAAATACTTTCATTATATGCATACTCCAACAATTGATCGGAAGCCAGTCAAGTGGTTAGTTGAGAGAATAGTGTTAGCTTGTAATGTGACTGCTTATTAGAGATCGAGTAAGAGTCGATTCTATTAAATAATGATGGTGTTTACATGAGGTATAAGATTTTTTTATTTTTTATTATTTTATTATTTTATTATTTTATTATTTATTATTTATTATTATTATTATTATTTTTTTGGGGTAGGAAGTGGTAAGAATTGTTTTGTGTTACAAAAGATAAGAAGATAAAAGCTGTTGTAGTGGTATGATGATACAAGGAAACAACAGGAAACCCTATTTTGGGAATCCTGATTTGCAAACCTTGATTAGTGATTCTGGTTCACTATTACTAGTGTGGCTTTGGAATGTTGAAACTTGCTGACATTCAATTCTTTGCCTCAAGGAAGGGGATATAAATTTCATGAATAATATGTCACTTCATGCTACCAAAAAATGAATAACATGTCAAAATTAGGATGCTATTTCAACTTGCTTTAAGGGTTATTGATGAGCACATTTATGTGTGAAATCTTAGGGCATAAAGCATGCATTTTATACACTTAGAGTGGAGTTACCTGGGTTTTATGTTGTTTTTGCAGATTTTAGGACTTTTCAAGATTTAAGCAAATATTTGGAGTTTTGGGCTTGAATCATGCTATTTTACACGTCAAGAAGTTCATTCAAATTCTCAAAATACGAAAATGGGTTTGATCTGGAGCATGATGGGCTAGAGATGTGTGATTATGGGCCAACTCCGAAATATTGAAGAGATAAAGAAGGCAAATCTGATCTACGGCTGAGATTTTAAATCAAATCTACAGAGATATTATTGAGAGAGTCCAAATGGAAAAGAGTCCTCGTATACCTCAATATCTTATTTCCTATCTTGGATTTAATTAAAGAAAGAAAAAGAGAAAAAAGAATTATATTCAGAAAGAAAAAGAGGAAAAATCCCGTTTTTGAATGCCTCTGTTCAGTTTCAATCAAACCCTTCATTGAACGGTCATCCGATGTCCGATCGTGCTGATTTTTGGAGGAGAGATTCATGACTACTTAAACCTCAAATCCAACGGTGGAATTATGCATCTAATCTCTCTAAGTCGGCGTGATTACTACGTCAAAACCCTAATTGGTGAGTCCAGATAGAAACCCTAAGTTTTATTCAAATTCAGCCATCCTTCATATCTCATGTAAATTCTATAAAAGGAGAGCATACTCCATCAAAGGAAGGTGTTCTAGAGCTTAGTAGAAGCATTCTTTCTTCTCTCTTTAGTTTATTATGGCTTTCTTTAGTTTTCTTTGCTTGCATTAGTGAGATTTAAATTTCTAGATTCAATGTTTAGGTTTAATATTTTTATGTAATACAATTCAAGTTCAAGCTTCAAGCTTCAAGTTTCAATTTTTTTAGATTCGTTTTTCTCTGGGTCTAGCAATTGTAGATTTAGATCATTCTAGATCTAGATCTGGTTGTTAGGGTTGGTTGAGATTCAAATTGTTTGTTCAATTCGCAAGTAAGTAACCTTCTTTATTAATCTTCTCTCCTCCCTCCATTCCCGCTACTATCTACCCCTCCATATTCTTAATTTAGGATTTACTTTCAACATTATTTATTGTTCTCCCCTCCCCTGGATCCTTGATCAGAGATGCTGTCACATCCTCCCAGCCAGT
Organism: Hakea prostrata; assembly: GCF_041222555.1. NCBI lineage: Eukaryota > Viridiplantae > Streptophyta > Magnoliopsida > Proteales > Proteaceae > Hakea > Hakea prostrata. Next base: position 9,554,444 of record NC_142605.1, read on the forward strand.
ACCCTAACTGGTATACCCGAGAGTGTGATCCACAGCCCTAAAGATCAAGTTTAGGAACGATCATATCCATTTCGCACAATAACATAATCAAAAGCAAAAACAAATCATAATGTTCAAGTAATTTATAATAAAAGTCAAGAAAGGATCTCGAAGGATCACTAAGAATATCGAGTGAAACAAGATACCAAATCAAAGACAATCGAGAGTATGGGAAATATACTCCACAACATATGGGAGGTGATTGAATCTAAGTAAACCTCTAGCTAATACATGTAGGTAAAGATAAGTCTAAAAGAAACAAGAAATCTAATCCACATCTTCAGTTGGCTCTTCTTCATCTTCAGTCTTCATCTTCTTCACCTTGCGCTTCCTTATATGGACCGTCATCATATTCCAAACCCGCAGAGAGTCGACAATAGATATGGTAAAGGAGTGAGTTTCAAAGAAACCCGGGGTTAAATCCATAATAACATAAATGGCGGATTTCAAAACAAACATAAATGCAATATGGTATGAGACAAACAATGAATGTATGAATCTAACTCTATATATGCTGGTCTCTATTGGGGAATGCTTTAAGTCATAGCACCGTACTTCGAGGAAAGTCTCAATCACTCATCATCAGTTGGTAATGGGTCCGGCATCCCTCGGGACATTCCATGGCTAGGGGTATAGGTCACCACTCTCTCACATAACCATTGGTCTAAGTACCGGCGATGTCGTGGTGCCTAGCCAAATGCAAGTCTTCTACTTAGTTACATCAGTCGATCCGATATCGTCCATTCCTCGTCCCCGACGATCCTTTCCGGTATCCTTCACACTAGAGTCCTCATAGTCCCCGACTACGGACTCATCAACCCTATTGGTTATCCACATATGGTAAACGGGAAGCTCTCACGTCCCCTCACGGGTTGGTTACCGGTCTTGAGCGCCCGTGAGCCCAAGTCTATCCATATGCAACCCTACCAATAAATGGCCCCCACAATTGATTCCTGTCCTCTCACGGGTTGGTTACCGGTCTTGAGCGCCCACAAATCCCCATTGCTACCACGGGTCGTTCGGTCTCAATACCCCTCCGATTAGGGTCTGATATAACGGGGTATTCCTAGCCAAACACTACTAGACAGCCCTAGGTATGAAAATCAATAATTCAGAAGTGTCAATGGGCATCTTCGGAGAACATCCCATACTATTCCCTCCGATGTCCAAGGACGTAGTGTCAAAAGGACACCTCTCCTTCCTGAACCATACTTAATCAATCACAATCACAAATCAATCATATCATGTACATTTACGATATAGAAAATATACCATAATAAGATTCATCTCATATACATTGACAAATAAAGACTTTCATAAACTAAAGAAAGCAAGTAAATAATGCTATTGTAATTGAAGTAAATACAACAGTAATATATTCATAAAAGAATCTAATTATGGTAACAAATCCAAAAGATTCTAATATAGAAACTAAAATCACACAATCTATGCTATTATAGAAGTAACCATCCTTACCTTATATAACTTGAAGAGAATCTCCAAGGATCAAGGAAGATCTTCCTAAACTTGGCAAGAAAGTCCTAAACAAGTATACATATTATATTAGGAAAGAAACCTAGAAGGTAAGAGATCAAATCATCCAAAATAGACCAAATATGAGGTTACTCGTCCTCATTGGTCGATTGACTTGGTCTATCGCCTCTCGACCAATAAGTCGACCAATAGAGAGTGGCCTACAAAATCGGAGTTTTAAGAATAAAAACCGAATTTGGTGGTTCAAAGGGTACTAAACAAGGGGAAACTACTATGACAGTATCCTAGTATATAGAGGACTTCAAAACACTTAATCAAATCAAGTCTTCAAGTTACAAATTAGGAAACAAAAGTTACCATAATTAGATCAATCATGGTTCTTGAAGAATTCATAGTAAAAATCATGGACAAGAACAATAGGATGATGGATCATTGATTGTGATAGAGAAATCATGAAAAGCATGCATAGATCCTCAAGAAAATAGATCTAAGACTGAAGAACATGAATCTAAATAAGGAAACAAAACTTACCATAAATGTATTAGTCATGGTTCTTGGAGAAAGCATGGTATGATCAAGAAGAAAGAACTAGAGATTGATAGGTTACAACTCTTGTAAAGAAAACACAGCGATTGACTACTAATATGATCAATAAAACAGATCTAAGAAGAGCAGAATTTGAATCAAAAGATGAACAAAGACAAGATCATGATTTAGATCATGATTCCTTCAAAAGCTTGCAATGATCATGGTTAAGATCATCGCATTAGCCATTAATCCTTAGGAAGATCATGAGAGATGAGTGAGAGATGTTTGCAACAGAGATGCAACATCTTCTCTACTGTCTCAGCCAAAAAGGAAAGAAAAACAAAGATGGAGAAGAAGAAGAGAGTGTAGACATACCTTTGATGCAAGAGGAAGAAGATTACTTGAGTTCTTGGAGGGATCAACCAAGGATGCAAGGAAATTGATTAGAATGGAGTTCTAACTCGCTCCAGGGCTTAGGAGGCGAGGAGACGAACTAATCCCGAGATTGGACTTAAATAGAGCAAGAAAGACCTAAATCTGGAAAACAGATCTCATTGGTCGATTGGATTGGTCTATCGCCCCGATCGACCAATCGATCGACCAATGGAGACAAAGAAGGCACAAATTGCACTTGTTTTGGTCATAACTTCTTCGTTTGAAGTCCGATTGATCCGAAATTCGAAAGGGAACTTCACACAAACATACTAAGACTATCTAGCATGAATTTGACATCATCCATGGTCCAAAAATTAGTACTTTATAAATTGGGAACATGAGTTTCTAAATTGGAAACAACATGGTTCTCATAGCAAACTCACCATGGATTCAAGGGAAGAATTAGAGAGAACAAGGCTTCTCTCTAATGGAATATCAAGAAGATATCAGAGGCAAGAATAACTAAATAGAAAATCAAAAGAATACTAATCCTAGAATGAGAGGAATCAAAAATAGAAACTTACTAGAATGCTTATATCAATGGTCAACATAGAAGGCTAAAATGGCTAGAAAGAAAGGGGAATTGATTCAAGGAGATGAAATACATTGGAACAGTAGTAAAGGCTAAGACCAAACATGTTAAACATTAATTAGAAAAGAAGCTACAGTAGAATGATCATGCTATCCAAAACTCAACCAAAATCAGTGAAGAATTGAGGAGATTCACCATGTGGTTTCAAGGAATGCATTGAGTGATTGGGAGTTCACTCTAAGACATAAGAAGATTAGAGAATGGGTAGTTATAGTAGTGTAACACCTTCTCCACAATCAAAACATCAAGATAGAACAGTAAGAAGAAGAAAAGAGAGAAGAAGGAGATAGAACACTGGAATCAAGGTCCAACTTCAAGATGTAACATTAAACTAACCTTTCTTCACCCAAAATAGATAGGGTGGGCTGGGGGGGGGGGGGGGGGTGGGGGTGGGGGGGGCCGTGCGGGTGTTTTTTTTTGGTGGGGCTTTCTTTTTTTTTTTTTTTTTTTTTTTTTGTTTTTTTTTTTTTTTTTTTTTTTTTTTCCGCCTTTCATTCATCATCTCGAACCACATAACCGGAGCAAGCCTACAGTCGTGCCTATGCTTCTGGTGACGGGTGGTGTTGTATCTGCATTTTAGCTATGAACTAAATTTTACTAACTGCTTTAACATACTAATTGGTTTTATTTTTATTTTTTTTCCTTTTTATTTTTATTGTTCGCATTTTTTTTCCTGTCTTTTATTTATGCATTGATTGTGTTTAATTTATTTTTCGTTTCAATTTGATTGCATTAGACGTATAGATTAGGATCGTTTAGTTTAGTTAATTAGTTAACAAAAATTGAATCATTCCACTCTTGCATTACTATTGATACCGTGCGTTTGCGGTTACTTTTAAATTTCACAAACAGTTATTAAGAGTTTAGTTTGCTTCAGATAATATACACATAGATGATTAAAACTAAGCCTTCTAATATGATTGAGCATAGGCTTTTCTCTGACTAACCCCCCCCCCCCAAAAAAAAAAAAAAAAAAAAAAAAAAAAAAAAAAAGCACTGGCTTTTCTCTTAAGTGATCTCGGTTGTCTCGTGGGCAATCAAGCTCATTTGGACACTCCTTATCGTTGAGTATGGCTCATGCTTTTCATTGTGTTGCGACGAACACAGTGAGTGGGTGGGGGCCTGGGAAGACCACCCTGACAGGGGTGTGGGGGCAGCGCCTCCATAGCTTGTACAGGGTCCATGTTTCTATGGGTCTCGGAGTTCCTTTACAGTTTGGGCCTGGGCTCATGAATAGCTATGGCTTAGGGTTTTTAAGCGTTTATATATGTTCTCTTATAATAGAATATTGAATATAGTGAAAAATCTAATGCTGAACATAACCTCACATTGAGGTGAACCAGGGTAAAATCCGTGTCTCTTCTTCCTTGTTTTCTATTCGATTGTGTGTGATTGATTGCTCTAATCCTAACACTTATGCTAAGCAAGTTAGGTCTGTCATTTGTCTCTTCACTCAAACTCACTAAAGTTTTGCAGGACACTGTAACACATGATTAAGATTTACATGTAGAGTCGAATTCTTCCACTTAAACATTTCTCTTGTTTGAAGTGGGTTTTGCCTCACTAGATCCCCGGGATGTCGATTGGTCCAATTTCAAGTTGTGAATGTTACAAGTAAATGTTAGAATCAGAATATGTAGGCATCGTATAAGACAGATCAATAGCATGCAATAAGAATAAAGAAAGAAGCACAATAATAAGATTCTCTTATGTCGAAGCACTTACCCTGTGTGTCATAGAAGAGACAATACAATGACAATAACAGAACTCGAAGAGGGTGAATTAAGGGGTATAGAACAATACTTTCCTTAAGGTGTTTGAATGCCTCCTATAATGCAGACTAGGTTTGTTCTTAGCGTCTTTACCTCCAAGATACAACTCCTTAAATCAGAAGGCTTGCACTCCAATAGAATCTACTTGCAAAGGTAGTATAAAGCATAGGGAAGAAAACAAAACAACAATTCCCCTCCCCCGCCCCCTTTTCAGAACACAATTTTTCAAAAACCAAAGGGCGAAAACAGTTGTTGGAATACAATTACAAACTCCTATTTCATGTGGATAACCTCTGTTATGTAGACAGGTGTGGGTTATGACAGACCATATACCTCTCTAAAAAACCCAATAATTGTATTTCTGGATCAAGGTCCATGATCCATGACCCACCCGCCATGTCCCACCGCCATGTCCCAAGTCCCATTATAGATATATGAATATTAATTAAATAATACTATATATTCCATGGCTTTGTCGGTTGGTCCCCCGCCCGCCTGGCCCCTCTTTGGCTTTCCGTGTGCCTTGGTTTTTTCTGCACACATCCCACTCAGCTTTTTTTATATATGTTTTTGTTGCTCCTCTATGTGGGTTAAATAAATATGGTGTTGTTACTTTTTTTGCCTTGCAAGCCTTGGTCGTCTTTCGTCCACAGTCCTTGTTTCCCGGTCCCACAACCTTGGGTCGTTTTGTTTTTGCTTCTTTTTTTATTTGTTTGAAACCAATTCACTGGTTTGTTTGGCTGCAGGTTGGGGTGATTATTTGTTCTTTCAAAACAACAAAGAAGGGTACTTCCGTAGTCATGTCCTCATGTAATTACATTTATAAGTAATGATATACTTAAATGTAATCTCTATTTACTTGTTAAAATCAAAGGAAATTGGTGCTAAGTAAAATGCACTTTGGTATCCAAATATGGAATCATTTGAAATTAGTCATATGATCGCATAAAGTAATAAATACAAATGACTACAAGAGTTTCTTTTAAGAGTGGAAATTTTCCTTCTCTTCCATTAAATTCCCCTTGCAACCAAATGGACCCTAAGATTCTTTAGTTGCGATTTGGATGGCTATGGTTAATGGTTTGAGTATGTTGCTTATTGTTGGTTTGGCTTTGATTTGTACCTATTTTATTTTTAATGATAAAATGAGAGTCCCTTAAAATTTATACAATAGTTTAAAATCATATTAACATACATCACTCCTTAAAACCATGATGTAGAAAAGCTATAATCAGTTTACCAAAAAAAAAAAAAACTACAATCAACAAATAGCTAGAATTGGGCTCATCCAAATAGCCAATTTGTTTGGGGGGGTTGGTTTTAGCTTTAATGGTTTAGATATGTTCAATTTGTATTGGGTTTAGTACAGTTTATCATTCCGTTTTCTTTATTGGTTTTTTTTTTTTTTTTTTCAAAAGAAAACTTATATTAACCTCTCTAAAATAATTCTAGAGGTAGAAAAAGAGCTAGATACAAGAAACCAAATATCACATTTATTGACACATCTACATGCTTGATTTTATCATGATAAACTGGATTCTTACAAAGGAAAATAGCACTATGATTATCCAAATATACAACAAACCTACTTTCCAAAACATGTAGTTCACATAACAAACCCTTAAGCCATATTGGTTCCTCAATATATTAGTTGCAGCAATGCCTTAGTAGAGCTACAATAGATTGTTGTTGAACCTTCTAGGTGATATAATTATTTGATAATAAGAAGCATATATGCTGACAAAGATTTCCTATTATCTCTATTGCTTGTATAATCCAAATCTGTTTACTCTCACTAAAATAATTTTATCAGGTGACTTTTTGTAATTTAAACCCTTATTGACAGTCCTTCTAAGATACCTCAACAACCACTTAAGCCTCGCCAATGATTCTTCCCTGAGTTGGCCATAAACCTTGTTGAGAACACTCACAACATATGTTATAATAGATCTAGTGCATATCATTAGATACATAACATACCCTAAATGTCACACCCCACCCGCCGGTCTCGGTTACCCGCCCGACAACCCATGGGAGTGATCCGTCACAGGATCCACGGTTTTTGTCCATCAATAATAATAAATGCAAGTAAAGATAATAGTGAGCAAGAATAAGTTCAATAATTAAATAAAATGATTACAAAAGTCCAAATACTCCAATAAAATAATCAAGGAAATTAATAAATGATCAAAAAGAATACGAGTTCAGCGGAAACAATAAAAAAGAATTAAATGATCTTCTTTCCAGTTTCTTTCTCTAAAGCTAAATAATGTTTCTTATATATTTCAAGAAAAGGGGTTCCCCAGTTCTTCTTCATACTATAGGCAAACCATCTGGCAACTGTCTTTTCCGCCCATCAATGGGTGCTATAAGCGCATTCCATGCACTCGCAGGAGCTCCCGCACGCATAGGCTATCTCCATTTCCCATTGCCGGTGCCACATCCTCTTCATACGAGAAGGCTCCTTCTTGGGAAACCAATCCATCTTCCGGTGTATATCCTCCATCTATACAGGCTAATATAACATAGACAAATAAAGGAATGAGTTCTGGTGAACTCAGTAAAAGCAACAATAATTCCCATACATATGTCAACATCAACAGTAATGAATATATGATATGCATGAAGTGCAAAGTATAAATGCTACTACATCTAACTGTGCAAGTCTCTAATAGTTGACATGCTTTAAGATATACACCAGCCCTCCTCTAGGTAGGTCTAGTCACTCTGATCCGATAAAGACTGGCTACCTCTGTAGGGATCCTGGGTAAAATGGTAAGTCCACACCTGACTCTCAAACCATGGCTAGGGTTAAGTCAACACTCTCTCACCACGACCATTGGCATGAGGACTGGCGCATGTCAGGGTTTCTAATCCAATGCAAGTCATAATGGTAACATATTATATGAAGTCCAGATACATCCCCTATGGCACCAACAAACTCGGTTCAGTATCCTTTGCAACCTAGGAATGAAAACCCTCATAGACTGGCTACCGCTATTGAACTCCATTCCATAACCCTATGGTCATCCACATATTGTTGGGGAAGAATGCTCTCATGACTCCTCAAGACACCCGGTCCGTTCCTTGGACATCCATGAGCCCAACCCTAATATATCCAATCCTACCATTGTATGACCAACAGTGGACCACTGAGTCTCCACACGGACTGGTTACCGCTATAAGATGAAACAGAGTCACATCACTGTCGTCACGGGTCATCCGACTTCAATTCCCCTACTGAAAGGGTAGTAGTATGTGGGGTACCTAGCCATGCAACTCTAGACTCTACCTAGGTATGTCATCCAGTAGTTATGATAGTGCTAGAGACATCAGCGAACATGTGTCCCATACCACAACCCTCTGATATTTCAAACTAAGATATCCCAATGGAATACCCTTTCCATCAGAACCACAAACCATCATCATCATCATACCACATGCATAATTGATAAAGTATATGTAAAGACAATACAAACATCAAGCATATAATAAGATTAGCATGTTATTCATGGTTACAAAAATATATAAAATGAAAGTACATTATTGAAAGACACTGGACTAGCATTTTCAAGTCATTTCATAAAGATGAGGTTGTATGTCCTTACCTATAAATAAGTAGAAGTCCTCTAGATTGCAAACCAGAAACAATTAATAGACTTTTATTGGAAACAGAGGACACCTATAAACAGGATTACAATAATATGTAAGTCGAATGAATCAAATTGGACAATAATCCAAAAGTCACTTGGTCACTGGAAACCAGCCGGTCGCTTAAGCTGAGCGACCACCACTAGTGACCGCCCAAAAAACAGTGAGTTTCAATCGAAACTCAGGCTTCTGATCATCCGATTTCAATTCAATTTTTGGATGATCATAGTCTGAATATCAAACCTAACACTCCCACAACCAAGGATAATACGAAACCTAACAATTGACACCAAATTGGTTACCCAGAATCCTCCCCTTGATTAGATCAGTCCTTTTCACGAAAGCAGGGTTTCGTTTTCGGATCTAATCTCATTGGATCTAATCTCATCAAGATCATTAAAAAGGTAGGTATTGTAATAAGAGGATCATGAACAACCAAAGAGGAAAACAATTCTACTTTAATCATAGCCAAAAGGTAGAGTATGAGTGAACAGGGAATCACTTACCTCAACCATCAGCTAGAAAAGACAAGAAAGCTTCTAGGACACTAACAGCAGTTCAAATCACCTTCCAACATGTCTCCACTGCCGCCTAACCACCAAAAACAACAATCCCAAATGTAATATTCGTAAAATAGACGAAGGTTCCTATTTATAGAAGTCTAGGGGAAAAATAGGGCAAAACCCACAATCAGAACCAGGCGGTTACTTGGTCTAATCAACCACCACTAGCAACCGCCCCCTAGTATATTGCTATACAAGGGTGCTTTGCTTAGGGGGTTGAAGTCCAAGTACAACCTAACCCTAATGAACACATGGGGGAGGTCTTACCTTCATTCCGGACATCTCCAGACATCACTTGCCTTCCAAAGGTCCAACTACCAAGCAAGGTAGGCTCTTCAACAAGAGAATCCAGATCCATGGGTTCAAGGTATGGATCATGGACTTCTATCCATACACTTCACATATTTACCCAGCTAGACCTTCAGGTTCTTGGACCTGCATTACGGATCCCGGGTTAGAAATATGGGGGTTGTTACATTAAAAGACTAGAGTAAGGTACTCTAGACATCTCAACCCTCTCAAACTCATTTTGAAGACAATGTTCACTTGGAAAATTATAGTGAGAAACCAAGGGGATCTTGACTGATTTAGATTCCATCATATTGAAATTTTCAATGACTTTGACCAAAAGCCTTGATTTACAAAAATAATACCCTTCTCTAAATTCCTCAGAATTTCTATACCTAAGGTCTTCCTAGCAGACCCAAGTTCCTTCATTTAAAATTCTATCTTGAGCTTAAGTTTAATATCACTAATTTGATTAGAATCAACACAATCAACAAGAATATCATCAACATCTAATAACAAATATGAAGGAGTAGAATCTGAATAGATAAAATAAAAGCAACTACCATATTCACTTCTCTTAAAACTAATGCTTAACATGAAATTCATCAAACTTCATGTTCCACTGCTCAGGAGCTTTCTTGAGACCATATTTCTTTTAAGGATATACATTATTCTCATTACCAATAGTTATGAATCCCATAGATTGTTGCCTGTAAATTATCTCATCAAGATCATCATAAAGGAGGACATTCTTTACATCAAGCTGCTCCAAATGCATGTCAAATTGAACAACCAAAGACAGCAACAATCTAATAGTTTCTTTTTGTACTTAATTATAGGAGAGAATACTTCATTCAAATCAATTTATGTTCTTTGTACAAATCCTTTAGCTACCAACCTAGTTGTAAACCTCCTAGTTCTATTAACTTTGTCATCTTTGACCTTAAATATCCATTTACAAGGTAAGATTTTATGATTCCTTGGCCAATCAATTAATTCTTAAGTTTGATTTTTCATTATAGATTCTATTTCCTCTTCCTTGGCTTTTAACCACAACATTCTATCTTTTGATTTAATAGCCTCTTCATCTGAACATGGTTCAATATGGTCTAGGTCAACTACTACCTCTTCAGTAAGAGCAATAAGATTGTCTAAGTATCTCATAGAAGACCTTATTTCTCTTCTAACTATGTCCCTTGCAAGTAGATAATTACTCATATCAACATGATTACCTTCAGTGTTAATCCCTAACCATTCTTAGCCACTATTTCTATAGGTTCAGGTTCACCCCTAGGTGAACCAGCAATCAAAGGAGGACGAGAGGCCTCAGGGTTACCTATTCAACTTTAAATTCCTCCTAAATAACCCCTAACTTGTTTGAAAAAGTAGAAGCTTGATCAAACCCAAACTGAGTCATATGATTGAGTCTTTGGTCTAAGAGAGAATATTTGTATTATCAGTTTTTAGACAAGGGAAAACTGACCTAAATAAAGAAATCTATACTAATTAGGGTCCTAACATAGGTAAGGTCCTATCCCATAATTTGTACACCTTCACATCTTCAGGGTACCCTATGAAGATGCATCTCCTACACTCTAATGGGCATGGGCTTCACACCCAAGAACCCTTAGATTACCTAAGTTTGGTGGTCTATTAGACCACACCTCTTCAGGTGACTTGAATCTTAGAGTCACAGGAGGGCTTCTATTTATTAAATAAACTACTGGAGTAACAACATCTCCCCATAAACTCTAAGGAATTCCAAAGCTGATCAGCATACACCTAGTCTGTTTTAGGATATTCTACTCATCCTCTTAGCCACTCCATTTTGTAGGGTTGGCCTTACCTATCCGATGTCTTAGGATGCCCCTAATCTTGCAAAAGTCACTAAACACTTCATTACAAAATCTAGACCATTAACTTTTCTCAGTGTTTTAATCTTCTTCTCACTAGATGCCCCTAATCTTTTGTTTTTAACAAATAGACCCAGGTTTTTCTTGAGTAATCATCTACAAGAGAGAGAAAGTAAGACTTGCCCCCATATGCTTTAACACGTAGAGAGCCCCATAGGTTAGAATGTAATTAGGCTCTTTTTGGTATCAATTATCATTGTCAATTATGAGAAATTTTCATTATTTTAAATTGTTTGGCATCTATTCTGAATTTTATTTTTATTTAAAATAATAGAAAAACCTCCAAAATCCATAATGAACTTTTTGTCCATTATGGATTATGATGAGAATTTCATTATCTTCATTTGTGTAAGTTTACTTAAAGTTCTATAAGTAAGATGAGGGAAATAGTCAATACACTTCTTTTATAACAACCATCTTTTTCCTTCTTTCTCACTTGTTTACTATCATTTTTAACAATTTTTTTATCTTGACATCAAACTTATTTTCCATTTCATAATTTATTTTCGATAAAATTCACCAAACCATTTTTCATTCTTGACCAAAAATGAATTCTTGTACTTATTTATTTTAAATAGGCATAATAGAGAATGGGAATTGATACCAAAAAGAGCCTTAATCTATAACACAATGGAAATATGAGAGCCTTTGCCAAAGCTCAGCTTATGCTGTTTTCCAAGTACACAACACTCACAAAAGTCCAAATTTTGTACCTTCTCATTCCCAATTAGCCCTTGTTTCCTAAGTGATTGTAACCCCTTAATTACTTTTGCGTCCTAACTTAGCATGCCATATTTTACTACACTATTGACCACTAGAAATGCAACACAAATTAGAGATATCATTTTCACATGTTTTGCCTATTTCGCCATTAACGGCTTTTTTATATTAGTTCTCATTCTCTATTTTGCCTATTTAAAAGAAATGAAATAAGAATTCATTCTTGGCCAAAAATGAAAAATGTTTTGGTAACTTTTGTCCAGAATTGATTATTGAATGCAAAAATAAGTTTGGTAAGTCAAATGACACGCATGAAGTATTTCCCATTGGCTACCTTCAACGTTAAGCACTCCCAAGTTTACAAAATTAAATTCACTCAGGACTATCAACAAATGGATAACAAGCATACAAAAAACACAGCCTCCCTTGCACTTTCCACATCATATTTCCTTGTAGATTATTGGAGCTGGTAGTTCTTTGATCAAGCTTTATGCTAAGAAATGCTCTATAGAATATACAAGATATATACCTGTTTGATAGAATGTCTAAGAAAGATTGTGTTTTGTGGAATGTGATGGTTAATGGGTATGCAAAAATTGAGGAATTTGGAAGGCTCTTGAGGTGTTTTGAAGAATGAAAAGCAATGAAACAGACCCAACTCAGTGATATTTGCTTGTATTAGACAAAGTAGAGCCCTTGTTTCTGATGTCCTCCTTGTGTTGCTTCAATGTTTGAATTAGCAAACTCTAGCTGATGCATCTTGTTTGTTGGAGCAAAGCATGAGTGTATCTTAGGAGTATAACCAGTCTGTCAAGAAACCTTTTTTCTCCCGCACGTAACATCTCGTCCACCCTTCCACCATCGTAGAAGAATTGTAGAGTCCGAGTTTATAACGTATGTGCTAAGTTGTGTCTAGGCATTTATCAATATCAGCGCATACAAATGAAAACTTAGAACTCATTGCTCATTCAACAAAATGGAGGAAACATCTAGCTACATATATGAGACCTGAGAATAGTTGATTTATTGAAGTATCTTTCCACAATTTATAATGCATTGAATAGAGATATATAAGAGCAGAAGCAGCGCTGCATAAGCATTAAATCTAGTTGGCGAGTTGTTCAGCTTCTTCTTGGTTCGTCCACCACTTATTGTTTGTCTCCTTCTCCTTCTGAGAGTGACATCATTGATAAAGAAGAGGAGAAATAAATAGATAAGCAATAAATAGGGAAAGATTGGAGGTATCTTCTTTGAATGAATCTATGATGGTCCAACAATTTCATAGAGGACATAAATAGTGAAATAGTATTGTCACACCCCACCCAACTAGATCCAGACATATTCGGATATCTGTGGGGGTGATACATTATGAGATCTAGGTTCACAGCCTACCCATAACCATATAATACAATATAACATAATCCAAGAGCAGAAAGGGAATAAAGTATAAAATATCAAATTATCAAGTGTTATTACAGTTACCCTCAAATCATTACTCAAAGCTAGTCAAAATCATAATCAAAGTTTAAAGAATGAAAATTGTTTAACAGTAGAAGTCTAAATGTTTTCGAAGAGAATTAAGAGTATAAGTAGTGTCCCTTCCTAACAAATAAATAAAGAACATAAGTGATTGTAACTAAGGCAACTACTTTTCTCATAAGGTATATCCATGGCTTCAAAATAGCTGGACTCCATAGGCACAATCCAAACAAGGACACGACTCTCCATATACCTCGGAGTCCTCGCTCGCAAGTCCCTTGTAGGACTCCACCGACATCGAACTCTCCAAGTAAGCGGTGTCTTCATAATCTAGTACAAAATCTAAAAGAATATAATACGAAGAACTTAGTGAGATCAACATAATTATACATCGCGCATCAGTCACACACATTCATATGCAATATAATTATGATGAGATGATAAGTGTATGTTTCTAGACTCTAACAAATGTAGTCTCTATAGTAGACACGCATTAAGTTACAACACCAACCTCCTTTGGGCAATCCAATCACTCTCTCTCACGACACTCAAGCCGTCTTTTGGGTTCTCTACGGTAATGGGTTTAAGTCACATCATACCATGGCTAAGGATTAGGTCATCACTCTCTCACCAACACCATTTGGTCTGAGAACTAGCGCGTGTTAGGGAAAAGTCTAACCCAAATGCAAAGTCAAATATATCTCATGCTACATGTGATCTAGATACCATCCCTCATGCCTAGTGCCATTTTGGTCCATTTATCCTTTTTTCCAAGGAATGTTATTCCTCACGGCACTCAAGCCATCTTTTGGACTGCCATTCCTTAACCCTATGGTCATCCACATATTCTAGAGTGGATGCCTCTTATGTCTCTTCAAGGCACTCAAGCCGTATTTTGGATGCCCCATGAACCCAACCCTAACAGATGCAATTTGACCACTACATGATAATAGTGGGCCTATAAGATGCTCATAGGACCATACCATTCCATCACGAGTCACTCGGTGTCAATATCCTTGCCAGAAGGGTAGTAGCACTCAATCGGGTTTATTATCCAAGCACGTCTAAACACTTATTGATCATGCACCTACTGAGTTTATGTGGATGCATAAGCATCAGGGATACTGGATGAACGCACAACCCTGGGTTGGTACACACACACACACACACACACACACACACACACACACACACACACACACACACATATATATATATATAGACACACACACACACATATATACATGGTGGTACCATACCACCCAACTCCATCACACATCACAATTTCAAACATCATCTAAATGAATTAAATAATAGCACAAGTATAAAACATCAAATTACCTTGTATCCGTGCAAAGTCCACAATAATTTATAGGAATATAAATATAACATTTGCAATCACAAGAGTTAGAATCAAATAATATATGATAGTGTATTCCTTACATATCAATGACAATAATAATCTCCAAATACCCAAGAAATCCACTAAATCAAGAGTCTAAACAATCTACAAGCACCTTAAAAAGATAAAGACTAAATTAGGTTTTGATTGGGAATCAAACCGGGCATCAAACAAACAAAAACTTGCACACCCGAACAGGGGCAGCTAGTGAAGCCTACCAAGGCCAATCAACCTACCCCCCTCCCCAGGCTGCAACCAAAAAGCCCTAGTTCGAGCTCATTTAGAAATCAGATCAATCAGGGGTTTTTGGGACTTCAATCGGACAATAGTATTGATGTGAAATCCCATGGGTTTCTAACCCTTTAACCTATTGGTTCTAGGACCGCGAACTCGGAGTACAAGTAAGAAACAACTCTGGACCATACGAGTTGAGCTCGGGTGTTCAGAAATCGAACCTATGGAGGTGGATAATCACGATGAAGATCCGATCACTCAAATGGAATTCAAAAGAAGAGAGAAGATCAATCATGAAGGCATAAAAAGGAGGTTTTGGCACATTCGTAAACCAATACTAGAGGACTCGAAATTCGAGGTAAACTATACCAATGATCAGCCCTTGAAAGGACCTTTCTACCCTCTGAAGCCCATCACAATCGACCTTCACATGAAGGAGATATAGGACCGGTTGGTCGGAGTTAATCGATTGAGTGGACCAACTGCCCCAACCCGATTTCAGAGAAGATTCAGGATTTTGGGTTTTAAACCTTATTTATAATTCTCTAACCCCACAAACGGATTCTTTATACAAAAAGGAGGCTGAGAACATGGGAGAGAAAGGGAGCTCCTGATTTAGAAGTTTCTTCACTCGTTGGGTGGTGCCGAAGAGTGAGAACGAAAGGAAATCGTGCGATAAGGTAAGTATTCTTAACAACCTTCACATTCTCCCTTCTGAATGCAATTAAGATAGGATCTCTTGCATTTATTTTGTTATTTCTCATTGTTGGGATTAATTGAATGCTTCCTATTGCCCCATCAATACTTCCAAATTTTTGTGAGAATCGGTTCATGCAATCCTTTGCATTCGACCAATTCGAGCCTCTCAAAGACACCTTGTCATACCCCACCCGATGGTATCTCTCACACCCCACCCAGCTGGATCCAGTCATACCCGAATACCCGTGGGGGTGATACACCGCAAGACCTAGGTTCAATGACAATTCCATACAACACATGATATAGCATAATTAAAAGGACAAGAATAAATCAAGTTCAAATATAAAGTTATTGAATATAGATTATCAAAAGGTTACAATCATCCATTATCTAAAGTAAATCAAAATGGACATCAGAGTTTAAAGGAAAAATAGCTTGTTGTAGCGGAATTTAAACTAAATTGATTCCCTAATGGAATCCAATCCCATAAGAACAGTCCTTGCACGGGCATGAAGCTCCATGCGAATTTACATCTTCTTCAGACACTCCTTCAAGAAAGTCTATTGGTGACGAATCCTCCACTTGGAAGCATTCCTCATAACCTGCAGTATATTCTAATAGAAACAAACATATAAAAAGGAATGAATTCAATAGAACTCAGTGAGGTCAACTCAACATCATATCATGCATTTGTTCACAAGATTCCACACCACACATATAGCATGAATATCGAAAATGTAATTAACAACAATGATATGATATATGAATGGTTATTGTTGGTGCAACCTAGAGGGGGGGGGTGATTAGGTTGTACCTAGTGGTTTATAACAATTTTCCGGTTTAGTTGCAATTTCAAAATGAATTGACAGTTCAAGATAAAATCTAATGAAAAACAGCAATCACAAACACATAATTTATAGTGGTTCGACTCTACGAGTCTACGTCCACTCCTCTCTTAGCCTCAAGAGAGTGTTTCCACTAACAAATCTCTTTCAATACAATGGGTAGAGAATCAAACCCTTACAATCTTCGTTTCGGGGCAAGAGTACCCTTTACAATCTTCGTTCACAGACAAGAGTATCCAATACAATCTTTGTTTACGGACAAGAGTATCCAATACAATGAATTCTAATCAACCTAGACTAGAATTAAAATAACCAATTCACAATACGAAAAGTATTAGATATTACCTATCAAAAGAGAGTAACCCTTTACCCTTTGAGTGCAAGTGATGCAATGAATGAATCAAGAATCAATATACTTCAGCGGTTTTCAATAACTCCAGACTTTGCTTCAGTGAAAGCTTCAACTTTGGAATATCCTTCAAAGTTAACTGGAGTTGGGAGGACAGCAATAATGCTAAAAACACCAAAACTTTGCTTTTTCACTTGTGAGTGAATATGTGCTAGATGGGGGAGAAGGAGGATTCTCAAATGGGGGTGGTTGGGCTTTTATAGACCCCAAGTTACTACCTTCCCCATTTCCCCAACGGATATAAAATCTTTGCGAGATTTTGTTCCAGACGGACGTCCGTCTCCCAAGACGGTCATCCGTCTCAAAGGTATCCGTTACAAACAGCTGTAGAAGATATTCTCTTTAAACTAGCCGTTATAGTCAAATATGGGCCAGACGGACGTCCGTCTGCCCAGACGGTCATCCGTCTGGCTTGGACTGGCTCAGACGGGCATCCGTCCGCGCACGAAAAATTCCGTCTGGCCTTCTGTTGTTTCTGAGAAACAGAGTAAACAAAACAGACGGACGTCCGTCTGCTCAGATAGACATCCGTCTGAGCTCTGTTTTTCTAAACAGTTTTGGGCTGGGATATGGCTTGGATTTTAGGATCTTTTTGACAATGCTAAGTGTTGTATACCTTACTAATATGTCCTAGGTCACTCTAGTAACATGGATTACATATTATGGATGTATTTACATGTGTGTGTATGCAAAGGTGTCCTAAGCCCTGATTTAGTCTAAGTCTTGATCTTTGACTTGATCTTGATCAGTGATCTTGATGCTCTCCTCTTGACTTTGGTTCTTTGTCCAAGATGGTTTGATCTTGAGCTTGACTCTCTGGAAATTTCTTTGAACCGGATATTTACAACGAGATTCTCTGCAATGATGAGCTGGACAAAACATATCTACATGGAAACATTAGTAGAGTGTTTGTCATCATCAAAACTGATTGGAGACTGATGTGGCAAATGCTGACTTGGCATTTTCCAACAATCTCCCCCTTTTTGATGATGACAAACGTGCAAGGGATAAAATGATATAAATCGTAAAACATTTCCATTTATGTATTTGGATGATTATATAATCATGAAGAGTGCTTATTACTCTTAGTAAGCATCATATAACCCATCATATGTATTTCCAATCTTCATTTTATGTAAACCAAATCTTTTAACTAAAAGGGTTTACGGCTGTATTTCTCCCCTTTGGCCAGAAACAAAAAGGAGGAAAAAGGGCATGGCATGCTCCCCTACTTACGAAACTCCCGCTAAACAGGAGCATCCCGCTGTTATCACAAGCAAGAAAACAGGAGATAATAAGAGATAAGAAACATACATATGCAGAGAATAGTAGAATTAAGGTAAAGGGAACAAACAAAGTAAAACATAATGTGGAAGCAACCTATAAAGGTGATAACAGCAGCAATTGTTCAACCAAGCATCAGAAAGCAGAAACATAAAACAAAAACAGTAAAATGGCAACTAGTCAGCGGCGTCACTGCCGTCCGCATCATCTGCACTCCGATCGTCATTCCCACTACCACTGCCACTGCCACTTCCTTCAATGTCGTCGGCTTCCTCATCGCTTTCCTTGGCACCTTCCTCATCTTCATCGGCGCCTTCGGCTTCGGCGACTCCTGGTGACGGTAGAGGTGGAATCCGAAGGTGAGTCATTAGATGGTGTATCATGATTGTTTGATGAGCGATCATGCTGTCACTAGTATCCAGTCGACAGCTGATGGAGTCAAAGCGGGTGTCGAAGTGCTGTTGCATATTAGTTAGGCGCGAATCAAGTGCTTGAAACCTTGAGGCAGTGGAGGAAGAGTAGGAGGATGGCTGTTGTGGCCCAGCTGAGGTGCCCTCTACATCCATGGGTTGAGAGGTGCTCTTTCGGCGTGCTTGGGCAGCAGTGTGCTTGCGGGAGGGGACAATGCCTTTTGTGTCTATCCGGGAGGCAGGTGCAGTAGGGTCCTCATTTTTAAAACTAACGTTGAAGTGTCTGAATATTTTGGTGAGGAGACTGCCATAAGGAAGACACTTGTTCCTAGTCACAGATGACTGGATCATGTAGGAAAGAATGGCATAAGGGAGGTAGAGAGGAACATGATGAATGATGCAATAGGTGACATATGTTTGAAAGGAAGTAATGTCAAAACGGTGTCCCTTTTTAGGGATGACGTTCCGTTGAGTGATCTTGCTTACAACCTTAGCTTGTTCAGTGAACATCGTTTCTTGAATGTCCACATGGTAGCAAGGAGGGGTCTCAGGTGGGAGAAGGCTTTGGTAGACTGTATCTATCTGTACATCGTCGGAGGGGGTATCTTTGTAGGTCCAGAAACGAAGAGCACCCTCCGTGGAGAGCTGACAAATTGGGTAAAAAGATGGGATAGTGAGAGTGATGTCCACTCCTTTGACATAGGAGGTGACTGTCAGATTCTCATTGGTTCCCTCATGCCGAAGATTGGCATAGAAATGATTGACCAAGTGGCCATAGGTGATTTCCTCAGCATGAAGCATAGATTCCCAACCTAGGGCTTCAAACATGTCCTTGATGGGAAACTTGGAGAAGGCATCAAGGTCAACAGTGGAGCCTTGTTCTATGCTACGGGCAGCAACTCTAGGGTACATTCGTTGAGCCTTTGCATCGCGAAACCATTTGTCGAGCCTAGGTGGGCTCGCAGGAGGTGGGTTTCGGGAAGAGCGAGGAGGATGGGCACTAGAGGCGGAGGCACCACCGCGGACGGACGGATGCTTGAGGCGAGGCATGGGGAATCTGTTGAAAAACAAGATAGCAATAGGTATAAGCAAGCACACTGCACAGAGAATGGGTGAAGTGTGATAAGAAAATAAAATAAAATAAACAGTGGAGCCCTAAGGGCATGTAATCTTCGTAGGTTTGAAGATTGTAGGTTGTTTGTACTCAAGTTGAGACTTGTTTTAACCAATAAGTATTCCATAGAATATGGTTTCAACAAGGAGCTCAGAGTATCGGAGTTAACACAAAGATATACCTAGAGGTGGGAGATAAAAAAAACCAAGAGAAAATAGGGGAATTTGAAGGTTTGAGAATACCAAATCTAGGATTGAAAAATAGTGCTGTAAAGAGGAAGATAAGAAGTAAAAATGCATAAGAAGGGTCAATAAGAGAGTGCAAGCATACTATGGAGTTTCAGTATGACAGCATGTTAATGACCCAACAAGAAACGAAAAAATGGGAACTCATGTGTCAACCATAAAAAGAAGAAACAAACAAGCCAGAAATCTGATAAAATCCCAGACTTTTAGTGTATGTGATAGAGCAATCATGAGACAAATAGAAAGATAGATGAATTTGAAAACTGACCAACAGAGATGCACACAAGAGTGAAGTCGTGAGTTGCGCAAGAGAGAGAGAGGGTGCTGCTGAAGGGTGTGTCGTTTGCAGGGTGTTTGAGGGTTTAAGAAGGAAGGTGAAAGAGAGATATGGGGAGAAGAAAGGAGAAAAATTAGGGATTTGAAACCGTTTGAAATCGTGGGGAGTGAATAGAGGAAGGAGAGAGATGAGGGATTTGAAAAGTAGCGTCGTGGAGAGGGTTTTGTACTTTAAAAAAAGCAGACGGATGTCCGTCTGAACCAAACGGGCGTCCGTCTATTGTATGAGTCTGTGTTTTTTGTGAACACAGTGAGCCAGACGGAAATCCGTTTGGACTCTGTAGTCAGACGGACGTCCGTCTCTGCAGAAGGACGTCCGTCTCGGCAGACGGACGACCGTCTGAAGTGCTGAACTACCCAGGATGTTGGAAAGTTGGAGTTTGAGATCGAGTAGAGTGGATTATGCTACTCTGAGATATCAAGTAATCCCAATTCACGGCGTAGTTCAACAAAGCGGTCTTCACTGAGGGGTTTTGTGAAAATATCTGCTAATTGATGGTTTGTATCAATGAATTCAAGAATGACTTCATTCTTTTGGATACAATCTCTAAGAAAATGATGTCGGATGTCAATATGCTTGGCTCGGGAGTGAAGCACAGGATTTTTGCTTAGATTGATGGCACTAGTGCTATCACATTTTATGGGACATTTGTGGAGTTGAATCTTGTAATCAAGCAAGGTTTGTTTCATCCAAATGACTTGTGCACAACATTTTCCAACTGCAATGTACTCTCCTCCTGTTGTTGATAGAGCAACACAGTTTTGTTTCTTGCTGAACCATGACACTAGGCAGGGTCCAAGTAGATGACATGTACCGCTTGTGCTCTTCCGATCAACATGACAACCAGCAAAATCAGCATCCGAGAAACTTAACAGATCAAAGCCTTGATTTTTGGGATATCAGAGTCCTAAGTTTGATGTGCCTTTCAAATATTTGAATATTCTTTTAACGGCACAGGCATGGGCCTGTTTAGGATTAGCCTGATATCTTGCACAAGCACAGACACTAAACATGATATCTGGTCTACTAGCTATTAAGTATAGAAGACTCCCAATCATACCTCTATATTTGGTGGCATCAAAAAGTTTCCCATCCTCATCTTTTGATAATTTCAAAGATGTGCTCATGGGAGTTCCATTTGCCTTTTGAGAGGTAGCATCAAATTTCTTGAGGAGTTCTTTAATATACTTGGTTTGACTGATAAAGATGCCATTGTCATTTTGTTTGATTTGTAAACCAAGAAAGAAAGACAATTCACCCATCATGCTCATTTCAAACTCATTTCTCATGCAAGTACTAAACTCATGACACAAGGATTCATTTGTAGCACCAAATATGATATCATCTACATATATTTGAACAATTATAATATCATTTTTCTTATGTTTTACAAATAGTGTGGTGTCTACTTTACCCATTGAGAATTCTTTTTAGACTAGAAATTTACTTAGTCGTTCATACCAAGCACGTGGGGCTTATTTGAGTCCATAAAGAGCTCTGTTTAGTTTGAAGACATGATTTGGAAATGCGGAGTCTTCAAAACCCGGAGGTTGGGCAACATAGACTTCCTCCATAATGAATCCATTTAAGAATGCACTTTTCACATCCATTTGATATAGCTTGAAGTTCTTATGGCAAGCAAATGCTAATAACATCCGTATGGATTCTAGTCGGGCTACAGGTGCATAAGTTTCATCAAAATCAATGCCTTCTTGTTGATTATATCCTTGGGCAACTAGGCGTGCCTTATTTCTAATGACTTGACCATTTTCATCAAGTTTATTTCTAAATACCCATTTGGTACCTATGATGGTATGGTCTCGAGGTCTTGGAATGAGTTCCCAAACATCATTTCTTCCGAATTGATTTAATTCTTCTTGCATGACCATAATCCAATAATTGTCAGTTAAGGCCTCTTTTGCATCTTGGATTCTATAGTTGACATGAATGCAACATAGTTGCAGAAATTTTGGGTTCTAGATCTAGTTTGGATTCCTTGACCTAAGTTTCCTATGACTTGGTCAAGAGGATGATCTTTCCAAGGAACTACCTCCTTAGGTAATTCTTGAGAGTGAGTTCTATCTTCTTCTGGAATGGTTCGAGATTCCTCTAATGATTGGTTATCCACTTTTTCCCTAATGACCTGTTGTCACATCCCCCCAGCCGGTACCCTAACTGGCATACCCGAGAGTGTGATCCACAGCCCAAAAGATCAAGTTTAGGAACGATCATATCCATTTCGCACAATAACATAATCAAAAGCAAGAACAAATCATAATGTTCAAGTAATTTATAATAAAAGTCAAGAAAGGATCTCAGAAGTATCACTATAGAATATCAGAGTGCGGAATAACAAGATACCAAATCAAAAGACAACTGTAGAGTATAGCGGAAATATACCCTACAAACACATGCGGAAGGTAGATCTAAATCTAAATAAAGCTCTAAGCTAATACAAGTAAAGTAAAATATAAGTCTAGAAGAAACAAAAGAAATCTAATCCACATCTTTAGTCAGCTCTTCTTCTCCTTCAGTCTTCATCTTCTTCACCTTGTGCTTCCTCATACGTACCGTCAAAGAAATCCGAACCTGTAGAGAAGTCTAACAACAGATTGTACAAAAAAGGAATGACTTTCGAAAGAAACTCAGTAAGGCAAGTTAATCCATCACAACATAAATAACATGTGGCAAAACATAACAAGATGCAATGCAATATGAAACAAGTGATGTATGTATGCATCTAAACTCTATGTATGCTGGTCTCTATGGCAGACATGCTTTAAGTCATAGCACCGTACTTCTTAAGGAAAGTCCGCTCACACCCTCAACCATATAAGATATCTTGGGTTCCCTCAACCATTTAAGGTATCTTAGGCAGCCGGTTGGTAATGGGTCCTGCATCCCTCTCGGACAAACCATGGTAGGGGTTAAGTCAACACACTCTCTCACAACCATTTGGCATAAGTACTGGCGCATGTCAAGGAAGAGCCTAGCCCAATGCAAGCCATCTACTTAGTTATATCAAGTCAGGTCCAGATACTTCCATTCCTCCCCTCTCGGGATCCTTTTCGGTATCCTTTCCACTAGAGTCACGAATATTACTCACCGGACTCATCAACCCTATTGGTTATCCACATATGGTAAACGGGAAGCTCTCATGTCCCCTCACAGATATAACTCACCGGTCTTGAGCGCCCATGAGCCCAAGTCTAGCCATATGCAACCCTCCAATAAATGGCCCCCACAATGTGATTCCCGTCCTCTCACGGATATAACTCACCGGTCTTGAGCGCCCGTGAATCCCCATTGCTGCCATGGGTCGTTCGGTCTCAATACCCTTCCGAATCGGGTCTGATATAATAGGGGTATATCCTAGCCAAAACACTGCTAGACATCCCTAGGTATGACAACCATTGATTCGGGAAAGCGTCGATGGGCATCTTCGGAGAACATCCCATACTATTCCCTCGATGTCCAAGGACAGAAGCGTCAAAAGGACACTTCCCAATCCCAAACCAAACTTAAACAAACACATTCAGATTAGTCATGACATACACAACCAGCAGTTCATCATATACAAGAGAATGTAAAAGCAGAAATCAGATTAGGCAATAATCAGTAACTCATATATCATGAATAATAAAAAGACAATATAAACAAGTGCTACTGTTCCCACAGTAGGAGATCAGAATTAAAATACAATAACAGTAGGTAATCTCATAGTTTCATAAAGTAGAAACCAGAGAACAAACAATCTATGTAGTTAAGGAATTAACTGTCCTTACCTTGATTATCACCGAAGATAATCCAAAGAGAGAGACACCAAACATGGCAAATAAACCCCTAACAAGCATAGATACAACATTAGGAAAGATACCTAAAAGATCAGAGAGCAAACGAATCAAACTGAGCGAAAATTGAAGGTACTGTCTTCATTGGTCGATTGATTGGTCTACTCACCCAGTCGACCAATCAGTCGACCAATCGAGTCAGTACGGGATAGTGAAAATTGTTTTGGTTTGAAGTCGGATTGATCCGAAATTCGAAGGGGAACTTCCTAGGATGTATTAGAATCATATGGGAAGATAAAATCATCAAGTCATGGTCAAAATATGGGTTCTTGATTTGAGCCAAGAAACTAGGGTTTCAACCTTATGGTTCCCATAAAAAGATTATGATTACGGAAAGAGAGGGAATGATTGTTATCAAGAAAATAACAAGAAATCATAAGAAATCTAGTTTAGGTTAATAGAAACATTGCCCATGAGGTTTCCCTCACATGGGAGGTTACCAAAAGGTTCTCCAGATAACCACCCAGGTTAGGGTTTCAAAGGATTAGGGTTAGGGTTTTTAAAGATTCGACTGGCTGAGGTTAAGATCATGATGATGATCATGGATCTTAAAGAACATGATGAGATCATGGAATAGATGGTTGCAAGAGTGCATCATCTTATTCCTGATCTCAACGAAGAACAGAATTAAAGAAAGAAAATCAGAGATAGAAGAAAGAGTGAGTGAAATCATACCTTTGCCGTAGGAGGATGAAGATTTCTTCAAGTATTGTGAGAGATCACCAAGGAATGCAAGGGAATTGATTAGATTAGGGTTCTAACTCGTTCCAGAGGCTTAGGAGGCAGATGAGGCGGAGTATTCCTGAGATTAGACTTAAATAGAAGAGATAGGACCAAATTGGTAAATTCAGACACCATTGGTTGATTGATTGGTCTGTTGGTCCAATCGACCAATGAATCGACCAATCAGGACAGCAAGGTTCCAACAAGGATTCGGAGGGCTATACAGGGTCAAATTGAGTGAGGTTTTCTTCTACAAGTCAATCAATAAGTCTAGTTTCTAGAAATACTTTCAGATCAAGAATTGGAGTTCATTAGGTCCACCAACTAGGCTCATCTTCTTTGATGCGCAACCAGGATTTGTCAGACATAGTTCAGCAACTTTGGACAGGGATTTGGAAGGTTATATGGGGTCAAATTGAGTGGGGTTTTCTCCTGGAAGTCCATTAAGAAGTCTAGTTTCGGAAAATATAATCGGATTGAGCACAGGAGTTTATTAGGTATTTCAACTAATTCACCCCTCTTCGGTGCGCAGATTCAGAACAAAACTGATGGCTCTCATGGAAAGGCTAGGGGTAATCAAGATTCACCCTAGGGAAAGAGAAACAAAGAAGGCACAATCTGAAAAGGTGTTGGGAAGTTTCCAACAGATAAAAGAACATTAGGGTCTCAGATATGGTTACCTCTCATAACAGTTGGTTACCTCCCATGAGAGTTACCCATAATTAACTCTTACAAAAACAACCCAAGATAGATAAAGGAACATCTCATTAATATTTCAAAATCAAGAATGGAATTAGGAAGGGTCTACCAATGAGAGGAAAGAATGTAAATAAATTCAAAGGAAAGAAATCCTAATATCCCATGGGAAGACTAGGGAGAATAAAGATTCACCCTAGGGAAAGAATTTACAATCAAGAAAGGTTTTGGGGAGGGTCCAATGAATTAACAGAAAATAAAAGGTTGCCAATTGGTTACCCTCTCATGAGAGTTACCCAAGAATTTCCCCTCAAAATCTTACCCTTTTGGTTTCCAATGGTCCAAGGAAAAACAAGGATCAACTCCTCAATCATGAGGACACAAGGGAAGGTCATGGTAATTCTATGAGACCTTCCCCACAATCATAAAGATAGGTAGAAAATTCAGGGAAAGTATCATCAAGATTTTGGTGGAGTCAAATTCAAGAATCATCGCCATATGGCTTCAAGAACATAGAGTGAATTGGGGGATTCACTCTAGGGCTAAAAGAATTAGAGAAGAGGTCATTACAGCAGTGTAATACACTTCTCATAATCAGAATATCAGAAGTAGAGAAGAAAGAATGAATTAAAGAAGAAGCGAATTGAATATTAACCTTTTAGAAGAGAAACCGATGAAGAAATCTGAACAGATGCTTGAGGGTCTTCCTTGGCTTCGAAGGAGGGGATCTAGGGCTCTTCCCACGTTCTCCAAAGGCTTAGAACAGATTGAGAGTGAAAAACATGGAGTTCCCCTCTTTTAAAGTGCACAAAGAGTCCAAGAATTACTAGGATTTCACCAAACTGACCGAATTGACCCTGCTGATTGAATTGTTGCCAAAGAGGAAGATCTAAGGTCCTTTCCACGTTCCATAGAGAGTTAGAAACCTAGTGGGAATGTTTACCACGAAATTAAAAGAAATAAAGCTTTTAAAAACCTTAAAAACAGAAAATTACCAAAATGCCACTGCCTGGACAGCTTGTTCAAAAATAGGGATTTAATGGGCCTAACTTCAATATTTTTGGATGGGCTTCTTTCAACACATCATACTACTTACCTAGTATGGAGGGATGTCTTCAAACCAGGTCCAACTAAGCTTTAGGTCCATCAACCAAGTTCTTCTTCACTAGTGAGTAGTTCAATACCAAATCAATTAGGGTTTCCATAAGGAAACACCATCATCAATATCCATGGGTTTTGGGTCAAACACCATATCTTCTACTGAGATGGCCCACGAAGACATCATCCCTCATTTTGGGACATTGGATCAACCCTAAGAGAAAGGTCTGACATGGCTTCCTAAGATTTTCAAAGATAGTAAAACTAAAATCACGGTCTAACTTCAAAGTCAACATTTAAACAAACCCTTCTTTACCCAAAACAGATAGGGTGTCCTGGCTAGGTTTGGGCTGGATTTCACACCTGTTCAGTCCTTCCATCATCTTCCTCATCAATTAGAGGTTTATATTTATCCTTAGGTGGAGAGACATCACATGTGACATTCATGGATTCTTCCACAACAAGGGTTCTTCGATTTAGTACTCTATATGCTCTACTGTTCTGAGAATATCCTAGGAAAATTCCCTCATCGACTTTTTCTTCAAATTTTCCTTTAGGATCTCTAGTGTTTAATATAGTGCACTTACAACCAAATATTTGAAAGTGATCAACCCTAGGCACTTTATTATGATAGAGTTCATATGGTGTCTTGTTTAGAAATTTTCTAATTATCACATGGTTTAAGACATAGCAAGCAGTACTTGTGGCTTCTGCCCAAAGGTATTTGGGCTTTGAGAATTCACTAAGCATGGTTCTGGCCATTTCTTGAAATGATCTATTCTTTCTCTCTACTACTCCATTTGATTGGGGAGTTCTAAGAGCAGAAAAATTATGAGTTATGCCTTCTTTGTCACAGAATTGTCCAAAGTAGTTGTTGTTATCAAATTCTCTTCCATGGTCACTTTGGATGGTAGTTATAAGGTATCCTTTATGATTTTGAATTTTCTTAACAAGAATACCGAATTCTTCAAAAGCATCATCTTTATGCTTTAGAAACAGAGTCCAAGTATACCTTGAGTAGTCATCAACAATAACAAAGGTATAGTATTTTCCACCAAGGCTAGCTATGGAAATAGGTCCAAATAAGTCCATATGTAATAGTTCTAGTGGTCTACTAGTAGAGACTATATTTTTAGACTTATGGGATACTCTAGTTTGTTTTCCCTTTTGGCATGCATCACAAAAGTATTTTTTGTCAAATTTCATTTTTGGAAGATTTCTAACTAGATTTTTTTATGCAATGATTTCAATTTGTTTTTTATTTATGTGACCTAGTTTTCTATGCCAAATTAGAGTTTCTTCAAGAGACATGAGACAAGTCATACTAAGAGATGATTCATTGAACACACAAGTGTAGATGTTGTCTCTCCTAATTCCTTTAATGATTAATTTATCATTCATATCTTTCACATAGCAAGAAGAAACATCAAAGGTGACTTTATAACCTATACTACATAATTGACTTACACTAAGCAAGTTATATTATAATTTATCAACTAGATATACATTTGAGATAGATGTACCTCCAATATTAACTTGACCAATGCCAACAATCTTTCCTTTACTATTGTCTCCATAGGTAACGCATCCTCCATCATATGATCTAAGCTTTGTGAAGAGCTTTGGATTTGACGTCATATGTTTGGAACAGCCACTATCAATGTACCATTCACTTCTTTGAGTATTCATTAAGCAAACCTACAGAGGAAAGGATAGATGTGCATTGGTCCCCACGTCTACATGGGTCCAAATTGGTTAGTTCTTATTGGTTCCATGTTGAACCAACTAGGTTGATATCCTTTTGGTCTTTGAAATCTTGGATCACAAATGTCAAATGGTTCTTGGACTTGAGGTTTATGTCTTCTTGGTCCATTGAAGTTTTGACTTCTTTGTCCATTTGTCTTGTTTGTATTGTTAAAAGTGTTTTCATTTCTTCTAGGCATATGTGACATATATGAAGGTTGAGGGATATGCTCATAGGGTACAAAATAGGGATATGGCCAATTATAATAAACATCATTTGGTTTTGGTTTGGCCAAAATTGATGATGTTGGTTTTGGACATTTTGATAGTTTTTGAATTTTTGCTGCCTATGTTCATAGTTGTTTTGATTTCTCCCATTTCTTCTTGAATAATTATGATAATCTTGTCCTTGATTATTCCTGTCCATTCTTCTGATTTTCATTTACTCTTTTACTTTGAATGTAGTGATTTTTCTTTTCAATTTTTCCTCTAATTGTTTGAGGTCGAGTCTTGTTCCCACCTTGAATGTTTCCTTGAACATTTTTGGGTGTTGGTAAAGGATTCTTACTAGATGTTCCTTTTTCAAAACGAACTTCTTTCCCTTTTCTAGGAGTTTCAGTTTCACTATTGAATCCTAGTCCTTCTTTGTCTTGGGGATTCTTTTTGGGGTTACCTAGAAGACTATCTAAGTTCTTTTGACCATTTGTGAATTTCACAAGAGAGTTGTTTAAATCTGTATTTTCTCGTTCTATTTTCTCAATATGTTCCCGTAATTCAGTTACGGTGTTATTGAGATAATGTACTTCTCCTAGAAGACCATCTAGATCTTCTTCCTCACTTGTGGATTTCACATTATTTTCTTTTTCTATTTTTCTAATGTACTCTTGTAAGTTGCTTACTGTTTCATTTAGAGATATTACTTCTCCTTCTAGAATTTGTTTTTCTTTTCAATTTTCTTGCTGAACTTGTATAAAGTTTCAAAGCCACTAGCCAGATCTTCTTCATCAATGTTATCTATATCATTTTCATCAAGCGTAGAGTCAAGACTATCATATATGGAACTTACCTCATGATCTTGTTCTTCAAGTGAACTGGCCATCAAGGCTAAGTTGATCTTTTCTTCATCGGACTCTTCACTTTCTTCTTCATCATCACTTGTAGTGTAGACTACTTCGGCTTTGTACGCCTTCTTTTTCCCTTTGGTAGGACATTCGTTTTTGAAATGTCCTGGTTTTCTACACTCAAAGCAAATAACATCCTGATTGTTAGTAGATGAAATTTTACCTTTTGATGCGCTTTTACCTTTGAATTCTTTGGATCCTTGTCCTTTGAATGGAAACCTTTCTTTCCTTCCTTTTAGAAATTTCCTGAATTTTCTTGTGATAAGAGCAATATCACTGTCGGAGTCACTGTTGTCTTCATCGCTTTCATCGTCTTTGATGGAACTTTTAAGAGCGATGGACTTCTTCTTTTGTTCTTTTGACTGGCTTTCCTCATACTTCTTGTCTTCTTCAAGTTCTGCCTCATGTGCAAGTAGAGATCCCATGAGCTCATCAAGTGTGATATGTTCTAGATTTCCCACTTCTTGAATTGTTGTTTTCTTGGGTCTCTAAGATGGTGGAAGTGCTCGTAGGATTCTTCTTGTCACATCTTCATTTGCAAGTTCCTTGCCAAGGCTATGCAACTTATTTATAATGTTAGAAAATCTAGTAAACAAAGAAGTTATATCCTTATTATCTAACATCTTGAAATTTTCATATTGAAGCATATAGACATCCAAATTTATCTTTTTTATTTGGTTTGTTCCTTCATATGTAACTATTAATTTTTCATAAACTTCCTTTGCATTCTTGCAAGTACCACACCTATTGTATACTTTTTCACTCAAAGCACATTGTAAGAACATTTTTGCTTTGTGATTTGCTTGGGATTTAATTTTATCAATTCCATCCCATTCAGTCCTTGGTTTTGGGACTTTTTACCATCTTTATCAAATTTGATAATCTCATTTGGTCCATACACAATTATATCCCAAACATCTATATCAATAGCACAAACAAAATCTTCAAATCTATTCTTCCAATAAGCAAACCCTTCTCCATCAAAATATGGAGGTCTAGAGGTATTTAAACCTTCGGGTCTTGAGGAGAATTGGTTAGACAATGATGCCATGATCTTTTACTCTTTTTGAGATTGATTTTAATCTCGATTTGAGCTCCCGCTCTGATACCAATTGTTGGTGCAACCTAGAGGGGGGATGATTAGGTTGTACATAGTGGTTTATAACAATTTTCTGGTTTAGTTGCAATTTCAAAATGAATTGACAGTTCAAGATAAAATCTAATGAAAAACAGCAATCACAAACACAGAATTTATAGTGGTTCGACTCTACGAGTCTACGTCCACTCCTCTCTTAGCCTCAAGAGAGTGTTTCCACTAACGAATCTCTTTCAATACAGTGGGTAGAGAATCAAACCCTTACAATCTTCGTTTCAGGGCAAGAGTACCATTTACAATCATCGTTCACAGACAAGAGTATCCAATACAATCTTTGTTTACGGACAAGAGTATCCAATACAATGAATTCTAATCAACCTAGACTAGAATTAAAATAATAAATTCACAATACGAAAAGTATTAGATATTACCTATCAAAAGAGAGTAACCCTTTACCCTTTGAGTGCAAGTGATGCAATGAATGAATCAAGAATCAATATACTTCAGCGGTTTTCAATAACTTCAGACTTTGTTTCAGTGAAAGCTTCAACTTTGGAATATCCCTCAAAGTTAACCGGAGTTGAGAGGACAGCAATAATGCTAAAAACACCAAAACTTTGCTTTTTCACTTTGAGTGAATATGTGCTAGATGGGGGAGAAGGAGGATTCTCAAATGGGGGTGGTTGGGCTTTTATAGACCCCAAGTTACTACCTTCCCCATTTCCCCAACGGATATAAAATCTTTGCGAGATTTTGTTCCAGACGGACGTCCGTCTCCCCAGACGGTCATCCATCTCAAAGGTATCAGTTACAAACAGCTGTAGAAGATATTCTCTTTAAACTAGCCGTTATAGTCAAATCTGGGCCAGACGGATGTCCGTCTGCCCAGACGGTCATCCGTCTGCCCAGACGGTCATCCGTCTGCCCAGACAGTCATTCGTCTGGCCTGGACTGGCTCAGACGGGCATCCGTCTGCCAGACGGAAATTCTGTCTGGCCTTCTGTTGTTTCTGAGAAACAGAGTTAACAAAACAGACAGACGTCTGTCTGCTCAGACGGACATCCGTCTGGGCTCTGTTTTTCTAAACAGTTTTGGGCTGGGATATGGCTTGGATTTTCGGATCTTTTTGACAATCCTAAGCATTGTACACCTCACTAATATGTCCTAGGTCACTCTAGTAACATGGATTACATATTATGGATGTATTTACATGTGTGTGTATGCAAAGGTGTCCTAAGCCCTAATTTAGTCTAAGTCTTGATCTTTGACTTGATCTTGATCAGTGATCTTGATGCTCTCCTCTTGACTTTGGTTCTTTGTCCAAGATGGTTTGATCTTGAGTTTGACTCTCCGGAAATTTCTTTGAACCGGATATTTACAACGAGATTCTCTGCAGTGATGAGCTGGACAAAACATATCTACATGGAAACATTAGTAGAGTGTTTGTCATCATCAAAACTGATTGGAGACTGATGTGGCAAATGTTGACTTGGCATTTTCCAACAGTTATGATATTATACTCCTAACTCTATCATGAAGTCTCTATGGTAGACACGCATTAAGGTTTTACACCAATCTCTTTTAGGCGGTCTCAGTCACTCTCCCTCAACAAGAGATGTCTATTGGGTTCTCCACGGTTGTTGGGTAAAGTCCTGTCAAGCCATGGTTGGGGTATAGGTCACCACTCTCTCACATCACCGTTTGGTATGAGATTTGGCGCGTGTCAAGGATAATCCTAGCCCAGTGCAAAGTCATACGGTCTTGTACTACATGTGGTATAGATACTTCCCCTATGGCACCAACCAACTTAGTTCAGTATCCAATATCTCCCCTCATGCCTAGTGCCCTTTTGGTTCGATACTTTCCCACCTAGGAATGGAATCCTCAACGGGAGACATCCGTTGGACCCCATTCCTTAACCCAATGATCATCCACATATAATGGACAGGATGCTTTCCATGTCGTCTCACAGGTTGGTTACTGGTCTTGAGCGCCCAAGAGCCCTTATCTATTATATGCAACTCTACCACTTTATGATGATAGTGGGCCTGCTTGACGCTCAAGACCCAGCCACTAACATCACGGGTTACCCGGATTCAATACCCCTGCCGGAAGGGTAGTAGTACTCATGTGGTTACTTAGCCAAACACTTCTAAACACCTAGCATTCATGTACTTAGGTCTAGATGCATACTCATGTAAGTTCACTAGGGTAATGGGCGAACCCACAACCCTAGTTGGTAAATAGATATAAGAGGGTCTAAGTTTTATAACCAATCCCACACACATTCTCATATCACCATTCAAGGAATATTGAAAATAGAAGCAAACATACTTTCTTACCTTTCATTTGTGCAAAGTCCCACACATAATCACAAGATATCAATAATGAAAATTAATTAACATAATTAAACATGTAAGATAATGTTAAGTGTATTCCTCACCTTTCTAGTTGGCATAAGCTTTCCAAAGTTCCACAAAATCACACTTACGAGTTGGTGATTATAATCAAAATAAACCTAATCATGTAAGAAGATCAATAGACATAAATTAGAAATCAATTGGGTTTTAACAGAGTTCCCAAAATCACCCAATAAAAGCCTAATCTACCAACTAGGTTTGAACCCACCGTTCTTAACCTAGTTTCGATGAAAATCAATATTTTGCCATCGATTCGAAGTCGAATCGAAATGAAACTTTGGAAATGTCTAATTGGCAGCAATAGGGTCCTAAGGGTACCTTTAATTTGATCCAATTCGTTCTGGATCAAAAAGCCCCAAATTTGGCTCTCGCGAGTGCCTGCGGGCGCCTCTGAGAATCAAAACTCAAAATCGTTTGCAACGATTTGCACAAACCACTCACAAATTAAAGAGAAACATAAATAAAATATTTGCAAGCATTCATTAGGCCTAACATGCAATAACTACCCAAATCCATCATTTATTGTGAAGAACACCTCATAAAACCAAGCTCAGGGTTTGAGGATTCTTACCTTTTCTAACGATTCCGCAATGATTCAGGTGCCGGCACGCTTCCAAATGGTTAGAAACCTTCCTCTCCCTTGGTTTCTCCTCCTCCTTTACCCTCAGTCTCGTACTAGCCTTCTAAAATGCGAGAATGAGAGAATAGAAACTCAAAATATGGTTTTAAAAGGGAAAAACCTGATTCTGCGCCGAGAACGGGGGGGGGCGGTCGACCGGCCGTTCAATTGGCCCAATCGACCAGCCCTGGTTGAGGAGCCAACCAAGGTCCAATTCTGGTGATTTTTGGCTTGTTGGAAAGGTCTTTCAACGATCTTCGATTTGATACCTTATTCACATCAATTGAATTCTCCATCGCTGATCTATGGACATTCCAAAATCACCATTTTACACTATCGTGATTAATCTTCTCTCTTCACTTAAACTCTAGGAGAGTTGTTGAGTCATCTCAAGGGTCATCCACAAGCATTGGGGTCCACTTCCGAACCTTTGGACTCAACTCAAATGGCCCATAATTATCGTCGACACGAGTTTCGGGTTCGCGGTCTTTTAATCATGGGTTAAAGGGTTAGAAATTTGGGTGATTTCACAATATCAGTCCCGCTTGACAACCTGTGGGTGCGATCTACAATGATAAGATCCACAGTTTACCCATCAATAATAATAAATACACACAATAATAATCAAGAGCAAGAACCAAATATTTAAATAAAAGAGATACATGAGTCCAAAACTTGAGAGGAAAGAAACGATGAACAAGGAAATAAAGTAATTATGTCCCAAAATTAATAGAGTTCACCGGAAGCCAAAATTAAACTAAGTTCGATTGTTTCTTTGTGCTCTCTCATAGGTGATAGTCTTTTTTCTAGCTTTGCAATGAAGGGAGTCATCCATCCTTCCTCAATTGACTTTTCAAAATGACGTGCAATTTGAATCCGCCTGCCATTAATGGGTGTTGTAAGCGCACTCCAGGCATCCGTAGGTGGCTTTATGACATACATTGTCACTTCCCATTGGCGCCTCCATAGCTTCTTCAC
The DNA here is from genome assembly GCF_041222555.1 of Hakea prostrata. Lineage (NCBI taxonomy): Eukaryota > Viridiplantae > Streptophyta > Magnoliopsida > Proteales > Proteaceae > Hakea > Hakea prostrata. The sequence goes on from NC_142605.1 coordinate 9,589,242, forward strand.
TGGGGTTCTCCCGTCATAGGGAAATTCTCCCAATCCAAGATTCCCATATGTTTAGTTTAACAAATATTCACAACAAGAATGAGTTCTGCCGAACTCAGTAAGGAAACACAGTTCATATACATGTCAACATTATATCGAGATAAACAACATCTATAAAGGATGATATGCAAGTGTATGGATGCAGTTAGAATCTAACTATGCAAGTCTTTATTGCGATGAAAACTTGTTGTGAAAAATAACAATGCAAGTGTATGCTGCAATAACAAGTAATATAATGATAAAAGAATCGTTCCCTCAAGGACTATAGCTAAAGTACCAAATTAATTATACTAATTTTATTCAAACAAATAATAAGGAAGAGAATTATTCTAGATTATAATGCAAATTGAAATTTAAATTGAAATATATTAATAACTGAAAACCTAGGGGTCAGATTTCACCATAACTAAGCACTCCCACCCTTTGATCCATCGATTGATAGTCGAGATTCCCTTCCCTATCTACTAGTCTCTCTTGAGTACTAATAAAAATTCCCTCAATTGCTAACTCACTATATTTCTATGTGAGTTAAAACAACTAAGAAATCATTAAATTCTATGGATTCCCATGTAACAACTACACAAACCATGTAAGTATATTTTTATCCTACATGTAATTCATGGCTTTTACTCCAATGACCTAAACACATAAATCCCCTCTCAGTTCATTATGATTAACAAATCAGTTGATTAGTGGCTAATTAATCAAAAACATGAAGAATAGAAGTAAATACTCAATCAAAGAGAACAATATTCAGAATTATATTGATGAACTCAAGAGGGGAAATTCAAAGATAGGCTACATCTAATTCAACCAAGGAGAGTTTTGGTGTATGAATCGGACTAACTTAGAGATCTCTAATGCACAAACCCACTGTTGGATTCTAATATCAAGAAGTCGCGAAGCTCTCCTCCAAAAATCAGCTCAATTGGACATCGGATGACCATCCGATGAAGGGCTTGATCGAAACTGGACAGAGACACTCAAAAACGGGATTTTTCTCTTAAAAACTTTGAATAGAATTATTTTTCCTCTTTTTCCTTCTTTGATCAAGTCACAAATAAGAAATAAAATATTGAAGCATGCAAGGACTCATTCTCTCTATGTTTTTGACTTGAGGAAGCTCTTAGAGTGTACTGTAACTTGATGAACAACACTTTCCTTTTTACAGTGGAATAAAATCCAATTTGGTTGCATTAGGACTCTCTTTACAGAATTTTCCAATAATACTTTTGCAGATTTGATTGATAATTTTCTACATGTAAAAGTAATTAACTCTTAATTAGAATTTGCTAGGAAATATATAAAATCACCAAAATTATATGAATTAAAGGAAAGGGTCCAACATATTCATTTTCATATCATATTAGGGTAAATTGATATAAAACAATTATAAACACATGGAATATAGTAAATTAATTGTCTAAAATAATATGTATGAAATCAACTTATCAGTGGACATGCTTTAAGATATAACACCAGCCCTCCTTTGGGTAGGTCTAGTCACTCTGATCCCTCACGGATTGGTTACCTTTATTGGGATCTTGGGCAAGGGGTTCAGTCCTCATCAATCAACCATGGCTGGGGTTTAGATCCGCACTCTCTCACCACGACCATTGGCATGAGTACTGGCGCATGTCAGGGCTTTCTAATCCAATGCAAGGTCATACAGTGACATACTACATGTAGTCTAGATACTTCCTCTATAGCACCAACCAACTTGATTCGGTATCCTTCTCTACCTAGGAATGAGAATCCTCACGGACTGGCTACCTCTGTTAGACTCCATTCCCAGCCCCTATGGTCCTCCACATATTGTTGGGGGTGGATGCTCTCATGTCTCCTCATGACTCACAACCGCTCCTTAGATGCCTATGAGCCCAACCCTAACATATGCAACCCTACTAATGCATGATCAACAGTGGACCACTAGATCTCTGCACAGACTGGCCACTGCAGTAGGATGAGACAAAGTCACATCACCATCATCACGGATCATTCGACTTCAATACCCTTACCGAAAGAGTAGTAGCATGTATGGATACTTAGCCATGCAATCTAGACCTCCTAGGTATATCATCCAGCAACCATGATAGTGTTGGGGGCATCAGTAAGCAGTGTCCTATACAACAACCATTGATATCCCAAAAAATGGATACCCAATAAAGATACCCTCATCCATATTTACATCACATCATCATCCACCATCATAAATTAAGTATTCTCATCACATAGCAATTGAAGCTGATGCGTCCAAAATCTGCTCAGCCCTTAAATCTCCTTAGAATGACCTGCAAAACGAAAGCGTCAGATGTGGCCCGACCGTTGGAAGGCTAAGTCAGTCGATGAACTAAATCATAAACAGCTCTACTAGAAGCAAAGAGCTAAGGAATGAATAACTAGAATACGATTTAGATCATAAGCATCTGAGTGTTTACGTCCAAATGTGTGTGTATGGATCTGGATCCCTTACCTCATAGGTAAGTGATGTTTATATAGAGTGTACCTTCCAATCTTCTTCGTTGGATGTATTTGAAACTTCTTCGGATAGTCGTTGGATCCTAATATTTAGATCCGTTGAGCGATAGACGTCAACTAGTTTGAACTAGTAGAGGACTCCTAGGATAACCTCGCGGTTGTTTGATGATTATCCCTTCAATAGTGATAATTGACAGTCACCAATTTGTGTCTGCCATCATTAGGGTAATTAACCTAATCCATAAGTCAAATTAGGGCGTGCTTGAGGCTGATTTAGTTTTCTTCCTCAGCAAGCTATATCCTGGACCCGGCTCGCTAGGAAGCAAGTCGATTCTTTTTGTCTCGACCGGAGTTGAAGGTCAAACCAAGCATGAACCAGGTTTGATCATATTTTCTCCACATCACGAGGCCCCCTAGACCAAGCGTTCGGTCGATCCCGAGGACTTGGTTTTTAATTGGGTTCTTCATCAAGCAATAGTTTTTGCATAACCCACTAAATGTCATGTCATATTTAATGCGGTGGTCACTTTTTCCTCGAGCGTTGTGAGGGCAATGCCACGCGTCCTTTTGCAGTCGAACCATTGTGGCTCACGTAACCCAAGCAACGGTTGAACGCCTGTTTTGGATTCATGAGTTCAAACTTTCAAAACGTCTTCAGATCTCGATCTTCAATGCTGAATTAATCTCGATCGTTCACGTCTTCGAACACTCGTGCGTGTGTTTAAAAGTGGTTCGTTGTCTTCGTAGGTTTCATTCTTCTTGTCTTGGAATTTTGAAACCTCGTTGTCTCCTTCACGCCTTCTCGTTCTCGAGCTTTGTGCCTCATTGAATCAGTAAGTTTATTGATCCTTTTTGCAAAGTAAACTTTCTGTCTCCAGGTTTTTCTTTTTCTTTTTGTACCATAGTGAGACTTTAGTAATGGAGGACAGTATGGTTTCTTCCGAAGCTTCCCTTGTGCCCAGCGCCAGTAAGAGTGATAATGGTAACGAGGCCTTTGTTTCCCTTCCCTCCGAGCAGTCGGACAATGATAATAAAACCCTAACTGCTCTCTAGCGTGGTTTCGCAAAAGTTAACCAGAAGAGATTAGAAGGAAAAGCTGAAACTTCTTTTGCCCTTCCTGAGTCTAGACCATCCATGACTCCTAGGGTGACCGAAGAGTCTTCAGGGCAGTCAAAACAAACTTCCAAACCTAGTGGTAGACCCGATTCTGTTGCCTCCTCGTATAAGGAGGAAACTCTTCTTTTGGCCATTCAGGGTTTTGATTTTCCTTCCTCTTACCATCTTAGGGCTCCAAACCCTGATGAGAGGGTTGATTTGACCCTTCCAGGCAAATTTTCCCTATATATAGATGCATTGGAAAGCGGGGTTCACTTTCCTTTCTTCAATCTCTTGTTTGCACTCATCCTGAATCACTGGGACATTTGCCCTAGAATGTTCCTTCCCAATAGTTGGCGTCTCATCGTCAGCTTCTTGGGTTTGTGCTTTGAACTTGGCATTACGCCTTCTCTTGCTCTTTTTGTGCATTTTCATATTCTTTCTATCTCCCATCCTCCCGGTTGGGTTGTGCTTTCCAAGCGCAATAAGACTGAGCTTAACTGGAGGGGCAACATTCTTGCTAAAGGAACGTGCCCTTCCAATCACAAAGGATGGCGCACTCGATATTTTTTCTGTCGAGCGCCTCAATCAGATCTCAACTTCTTGACCGTCTAGAAATAGTATACTTCATACTCTGAGGGTAACATGGTCCTTCCCTTATCCAAAGAAGACAAAACGGCCATCAGGAAGATCAAATCAATTCCATGGTATCAAGAGATACATGGATATGAGATGGAATACAACTCCATCCTCCAGTACTGGGGACTGGCTCATCGTGAGCTTCTTAACCATCATCTTTCAATTTTCTAAGAATGATATGTCTCTTTGCAATCCTGATTTTTGTCCTTCTTTGCAGTGCCACCAAGAATGAACCCTAAAAATCTTCGGGCAAAGGCTGCCAGGGCCGCTGTGACAACTGAGCAACGGTCGCCTCGAGCCTTGAATGGTGAACAAGTAGTTTTTGTTCCCTCTCCCGACCCTTCCTACAAGGGTATTAGGAACTTGAAGCCAGTGGTTGATGCTTCAGGAAAAGGGAAAAAAAACCAATGGTGGGAGAGTCTGATGTTCCTTCTGCCGCTCAAACTAAAAGGAAGCATGATTTAGTTGATGCTTCCGCCCCGAAAAAATCCAAAAGGAATAAAGATTGTGAGGAGATCTTCATGCCTCAGTGGACACTGACACAGACTAATAGGGCAACACAAGACCCTAAGAAGGCTGCGGAATGGAGTTCTTTTGGTCTTCTGCCTACCGATTGTCAAGCCTTTGAAGCCCTGGAAGACGAGGCTCTCATTCGTCAGTCCACCAAGTACCGTCTTTCTTGATTTTTCATCAAATGCTTTTCATAATCTCTTATGAGTTCTTCTGATAATCTCCTCATCCTCAGGAATGCTGTGTTGAGCTTTTACCAACACATGGAGGCATTGAGCCAAGTTGGTCGCAATGGCTCCTTGCTGCAGACCTGTGAAGAGAATTTGGCGAAGGCCAATTCCGAAATAGACTGGCTAAAGATAGCAGCCGAAGAGCTGAAGGTGAAGCACAATGAGGAGATGAATTCCTTGATAAAGGATCTTGACTCTTCAATCATCCGTGCCATTGCTGCCGAACGCGAGGCTAGGAAACAGAAGAAAGCTGCTACATTGTTCGGTGAGAGTCTTGAGCTTAAAGCCATAGAGAATGAACATATACTGAAGATGGCAGTTCCTAGCAAGCCCGAACATATTAAACCAGAACTTTGAAGGGATTGCGTTCGGAAATATTTGAACAGTGTTCCTTTCTCTAACCTGTTGGGCGCCTTCAACCTTCACGCTTACCACGTGGGGCAGAATGATGTTTGGGAAAAGATCCTCAAATCTAACCCTTCCTTCGACACAACTCCTTTTTGTGAGGTGTGTCACAAAGAAATCTTTGGGAAGCTTAAGTTGGCCTTCCCTGAATGGGCTTTGAGAGAGGATGATCCTATTCCTGCCGACCCGAATTATGAGGAATATCTTGCTGATTCACCACCTCTTCCAGAAGAAACTTCACAGCTTTCCATTGAAAAGGATCCTGAGAAAGACGATCCTGAGAGAGACTCCTCGGTCGATAATGAGGAAGTCCTAGGGAGTCACCTCTTTTTTTTTTTTTTTTTTTTTTTTTGTAAAGCTTGATCCTCCACAATCAATGAAAAGAAAACTTTTCCAATGATTGCCTTAATTTTTCAGCTTGTTTTGGAAATAAAATATAAATGATATAAATTATCACTTGACTTCTTGTATCTTGACTAGGGATGACCTTTGGGATATCATGAAGAGGCGTTCGGGAGAGATGTTTCAGCTTCCAACTTTTGTATATTCTCAACTGCTCCTTCATTTATTAGGAAGTCCAAACGTTTCCCTGCCTTTGTGTACCACTCACTTCTCCCAACAAGTTGGAAATATAAATATTATTTAAGTGGTGGCGCGACGGTTGGAGGTATTCTCGTACCAGTGCATATTTCCACGTGGCTTTCCTCTGACCGTCGATCTTACTTTTTGAAGAACTCAAAGCGTTTCTTCAATCCGGTCCTTTGGTTGCCTTTGGCTCTCAACCATTACCTCACTCCCTGAGGCTATTTAAGTTCCTCAAGGGTACTTCTCATTTATCCTGCTATCTGTGCAAGTTAGATTTGCAAAACAAAACGACATTCCATCTTCCTTTTCTGCGTTCGTACTTTTCGTATTCCAACAATATTTTCGATCAGCATCTGAATAAGTAAGTTTTTACTTTGCCCATGTCACGAATCTCCTCTCCTTCTCCCTGGAACTTCACAGTAGTAATACTTGGGGTTCACTTAATGGGTATTCTGAGTAGTTCATATTTGTTTGAGAACTAGGGTTTTCTCTTTTTTCTGTATGTTGTTGGATTTTCGTGACGATATCGCTTTTCTCTGCGTACCTGGCCATCCATTGATTTGAACTTTATTAGGGCGTGATAACTCAGAAATAGAGTTAAGATTTAAACTTTATACTTGAGATGGCTTGATTTATGAGATCTTTGTTTAGTGAACATAGGTGTGTTATTAGTCTCAACAGTTCTTGTTTAGCATTTTGTCCTTGTTTCCTCTTTTTGGTGGCTTTTTGACTGTGTGGCTAACTGCTCTCTGTTGTGGTGTGCTTGCTACCGCGTTTCTCTCCATTCTGGTTGGGGCCTGTCTTTCTTGTAATCTTGGTTTTGCTGTCTCGGGGGGTTCTTCCTTGGCGTCTACCTTGTGACTTTATGGGGGAGGGGAGGACGGGGGTTGGCGGTGTGGGGGGCTCTGGGGGGGGTGGCCGTTGTGCTCTTGTGGGCGGGCTGCTGGTTGCTGATTTGTGGAGGCTGAGCTCTGTGGGCATTGGCCTTGTTCTTCTTGTTTTTATAACTCTATCTTCTTTTTTCTGTCTCATGTCAACTATACTTGGTTTTATGCATTTGATTCTGTTTGGGCTTCTTGCTGTGTTGGGTGTGTGTCCTAACCTTTTTGATTGTACTAATCATGTGTTCTTTAGTTTTATTGATCCACTTTTTGTTAATGTTCAGCTGTTATATTGACTATTTCGTTCTTGAATGTCTTTCTTGAATGTGTTTGATTTCATTATTGTTATGGTCTGGTGTTTGTTGTTGTGTGGTTGCATCATCTTTAATTGGTTGTGTTTTGTGGTTGGGTGGATACCCTTACCTCACTTACCATTGTTGGTTGGGTTTTTGCTTCTTAATTCATTCTTCATGGTATGCTGATGTTGTTTGGTGCTGCTTTGTGTATTGGTACCATTTGCCATTCATTCCAAGTTCTTGATTTATCTTGGGGTTGTGTTTGCTTTAGTATTTGTGTTTTAAAATTGGGGAAGGGAACTTGATTCCTAACACCTTGTCACTCATTAAGTTTCTTCCATTGCTCAAATCTACTTTTAGTTCCTTAGTTTTCTTTACGTCATTTGGTTATTAGTTAGACAAACACCAATCAACCTTGTTATTTCATTTAATCATTTTATTTTACATTGAGTTAGGATATTTCTCCGTGGGTCGATCTTTACTTATCATTTATTCTTGATTGCGCGTATCTTGGTGATTCTTGAGTACAGCCAAAGTCCTGCAAGAAGATTGTTCCAGTACCGATGCAGGTTGCTGTCAATGAAGTGATTGCATCTAATGAATCTTCTAAACGTAAGGAGACTGTTGTTGGTGAATCTTCATATCAGATTCCCCCAGTTTCTACTGATGCTCCTCCTACGCTCCCTCCTCCTGAAGAGATCGTTCGGTCTTCCCCAGGAAGATCTTGATCCCTTCATCGCTACCTGTGCCGTTGATGCCCCTGTTGGAGAAACCATTCGGGATTCTCCGAAGGAGACCCTTCGGACATCTGAGGCAACTATGTTGGCATTTGATGAAGGCGCGGCTCCAGCAGGTGCTGCTTCTATTTCCAACTCTAGTGCTTGTTTGGCATCCTCCTCCTCTCCTTTGGAGCTGGAGGATTTTGCCACCAGGAAGCGCCGTCGGTTGGCAGATGATGTAGCTCATCCTTCTTTTGATGTAGCTCATCCTTCTCGTTCACCAAGGAAGTCTGAATTAGTGGCAAACGAGTTTGACAAGGCGCTGGAGTGGTGCACTGCTGCTCGAATGCCTAGCCAGAGCAGAGTTCTTTCCAAACTTCCAGACGATGACTTTATGAAGTCACTGGTGATGTAAGTTTTTCTTCATTATCTTTTGATGCTGAAGATTATTCTTTTGCTCCTAACTAACTCGGAAGTTGTTTGCAGGAGTCTAACTGGAAACTTCCACAACCAAGTGGAAGTAGCCTCTAGACTTAGTAAATTGAGTAATGAAGTTTCCAGGCTTCGGGAAGACTCCAAAGCCAAGGATGCTGAAATTGCTCGCCTTAGGAAATTAGCTTGGGAGGTTGCAGGAGAGAAGAACTCTGTGATTGAGCACCTCCGTTCAGATTTGGATGATGCCAGGGAGAAGATTCAGCGGCTGGAACTAGAAGCAGGAAAGTCAGGGGCTAAAGGATCTGAAGCGTTACCCCAAAGGTAAGCTAACATTCCCTTGCCCGAATCCCTTCCAACTGACGTTTGCAGAGCTTGCATCTTCAAGTATTTGCACAGTAAGCCCTTTGTTGACATGCTGAATGCTTATAACTTGCAAGCATACCGCGATGGCGAAAACAAAGTATGGGAATCGATATTAAGGAGAGATCCTCATTTCGATAAGACTCCCTACACCGCACTGATTGTCATCCTGAAGTGTTTGCCAAGCTGGGTCTTCCTTCCCCTGACTGGACCAAGGATAAGATCGAATCCTCCGCCCCCGGATCCGGATATCATGCATTATCTCGATGATTCCCCTCCTTATGCTCCTTTCCAAGGATTCAGTTATGAAGAACTTGGCCTAAGTGCAGGTTTCATCAAAGATCAGACTTCTTCCGGTCAAGTTGGATAAAGAGTATGGAATTGCAGAGGATTTTGATAACATGCTTTTTTCGGACTCTATTCTCCTTCTTCCTGAATTTGTGTTGTTTCCTGACGTTGTATTAGTTTTGGCAAAGTTCTTTCAATTTTGTGACTTGTTGATGATGTCTTTCTCATTTGATCGAAGTGAAGATTGTACCCCAACACTTGTTTATATATATATGCTGGTTGTAAAGGTTGGCCTCTTCTGGTCGTTTTAAGAAATAAAGAATTGAACTTCATCTTTGAACTTTGCTAGTCATTTGAGTCATTGTTGCAGTAGGTCTTATAATGCCTTTACTTAGAGATCTCTGGAGAAATTCAATAAGTCTAAGAAGGAACTCACTCGGGTTTCAAACCGATGCCTTGTAGAATGAACTCACTCGAGTTTTAAACCGATGCCTTTACTTAAAGATTTCCGGAGAAATTCAATAAGTCTGAGAAGGAACTCACTCGGGTTTTAAACCAATGCCTTTACTTAAAGATTTCCGGAGAAATTCAATAAGTCTAAGAAGGAACTCACTCGGGTTTTAAACCGATGCCTTTACTTAAAGATTTCCGGAGAAATTCAATAAGTCTGAGAAGGAACTCACTCGAGTTTTAAACCGATGCCTTGTAGAAGGAACTCACTCAGGTTTTAAACCGATGCCTTTACTTAAAGATTTCCGGAGAAATTCAATAAGTTTGAGAAGGAACTCACTCAGGTTTTAAACCGATGCCTTGTAGAAGGAACTCACTCGGATTTCAAACCAATGCCTTGTAGAAGGAACTCACTCGGGTTTTAAACCAATGCCTTGTGACTGGATCTGCTCTTGAGTGTGGTGTATGATGCCCCCCAATCAAAAGATAATTGTTGAAAACCAATGATTGCATTGATTGAGTTGAAATTTGTTACATCATGAACGAAATTGATAATCCTCAAGGATAAATTTTTTTTTTTTTTAGATGTCTGGCATTCCACGAACGATCCAACTCTTTCTGGGTTGTCATGTTCTTCAGCTTGTAAGCTCCCGAACCGACCGGTTTTATAACCATATATGGTCCTTCCCAGGAAGGGCCCAATTTTCTTTGATGGCGTGGATCCGAAGCTAAGGTATTTCTCAATACCAAATCTCCTACTAAGTACCAACGATTTTTCACTCGGGTATTATAATGTGATGCTATTCTTCGTTGATAATGTTGAGTTCGTGCTATTGCTTTTGCCCGAACTTCATCCAATAAATCAAGACTATCAAGCATTCCTTGCTCGTTCGCTTTTTCTTCAAACTCTCTGTCTTGCAATGTTCCCGCCATTACTTCCATAGGTGCCAATGCTTCGGATCCATAAGCCAATTTGAAAGGAGTTTCTCCTGTGGGTGTTCGAACTATAGTTCGGTAGGCCCACAGTACATTATGCAGTTCTTCGACCCATAAGGCTTTGTCGGCCTTAGGTCTTCTCTTTATTCCCTTAAGTAGTGTTTGGTTAGTAACCTCTACTTGTCCATTGCTTTGGGGGTATGCCACTGATGACATACGATGCTTGATCATGTAAGTTCCACAAAACTGCTCGAATTGTGGACAGTCAAATTGGGTACCATGATCAGTAACGATTATCTTTGGCATCCCAAAGCGATATATGATTGACTCAAGTATAAACTTCTCCACCTTTCTTTCAGTGATTGTTGCCAGGGCAATGGGCTCAACCCATTTAGTGAAATAGTCAATTGCTACTATCAGATATTCTCTTCCGCCTAATGCCTTTGTGAATTTACCCATGATATCGATTCCCCACATCGCAAAAGGGATGGGATCTAGAATTGACGTCATGGTTTCCGCTGGGCGTTTGGATACTATAGCATGAACTTGACAATTGCCACACCGGCGAACATATTCCATAGCAGCTTGTTTGGATCTTAGGCCAATATAACCCATGTCTCAGGATTTTGTGTGCCAGGGCTTGTCCACCCATGTGAGTGCCACAAATCCCTTCATGTACCTTGGCCAGAGCCAACTCCGCTCCTTCTAAACATCTTAGAAGGGATCCAGAATAAGATCTTCTGTACAACCTTCCATTTTGCATAATGAACCTAGCGGATCGTACTCTGACTAATCTTGCTTCTTTTGGATCCTCTAGTAGTTTATCATCTCTCAGGTATTCCACTATTGGATCCATCTAGCAACACTCTGCTTCAATGTAAGAAATTTCTTTCTCGTGATAACTCGGAAATGTTATCTCTTCAATGTAGACCGAAGGGTCTAAATTTTTCTCTTTGGCATTGGCTAATCGAGATAGCTCATCTGCCACTATGTTTTCTGTCCTTGGAATCTGACATACCTTCAAATTCCTGAATTCTTTTTGCAATGCTTGCACAATCTCTCGATATTTCTGCAAGTGAGGTTCTTTAATAACATACTCACCATGAACTTGATTGACAATAAGCTGAGAGTCACTATAAATAGTTACATCTGCTACTGCCAATGCTTTTGAAAATCTGAGTCCAGCTATCAGGGCTTCATATTCTGCTTCATTATTGCTAGCTTCGAATGCAAGTCTCAATGCATATCGAATGGTAAATCATGCTGGACTCTTCAAAAGAATTCCAGCCCCTGCTCCATCTTTATTACTTGAACCGTCAACATATACTTCCCAAATGGTTGGTATAGGGGGCTCGTCAACAATGTTCTCCATTGGTGTAGTAGTTTCTACTACAAAATTGGCTAGTGCTTGAGCTTTGATTGTTGTTCTAGGTTTAAAGCTTACTTGGAACTCACTGAGTTCAACTGACCAAGCTACCATCCTTCCAAACAAATCAGGTTTACGAAGAACTTTACTAAGAGGGAAAGTTGTAAATACCTCTATCGAGTGAGCCTGAAACTATGGCCGTAGCTTCCTAGCTGCTGTCATGAGAGCTAGAGCCTGCTTCTTGATCTGAGAATACCACGTCTCCGCATCAAGTAATACGTGGCTGACATAATAAATTGGCCATTGCTTTTTATCCTTCTTCCGAACGAGTACCGCACTGACTGCCGAAAGGGATGCTGCTAAATATAGCTGTAAGACTTCATCCCTTTCGGGTCGGGATAAAAGCGATGGTCTTCCCAGTGTTCCCTTTAACTCTTCGAAAGCTTTCTGGCATTCTTTAGTCCAATTCGCTTCCTTGCTGCCCCTCAAATCTTTAAGTGCCTTAAAAATGGTAGACACTTTTCTCCATTGTTGTCTTCTATTGAGAGTTTTGACTTGGAAGTTGTCCCTAAGAATTCTGATTTCGTTCTTTCTGCCATGATGGCAAGATCTGGCCTTAAAGATAAAATTGTTGCTCTGCAGAGTTCTGATCAAGGACTTATGGACAAAGTTGAGAAGATTTCTTCGAATCTTGAGTCGGATCCTGACTTTGGTATATCCATGGATGGTGCTTTGTTGTTTAGAGGTAGACTGCGTGCCCGAAAATGAAGAAATTAAGAAGGAAATATTGAAGGAAGCACACCAGTCAGTCTTTCCTGTACACCCGGGAAGCACCAAGATGTACAAGGACTTGAAGGAACATTTTTGGTGGATTGGTTTGAAGGCCGATGTTGATGATTTTGTTGCCAAGTGTGAGACTTGCCAACGTGTGAAAGCCGTTCGTCAACCCCCATCTGGATTACTTCAACCCCTTCCTGTTCCTAGTTGGAAGTGGGAGGATATCTCTATGGACTTCGTGACTAGCTTGCCTCGGACAAGTAAAGGCAATGACACTGTGTGGGTGATTGTTGATAGGTTGACTAAATCAGCCCATTTCATTCCTATGAAGATCACTCATACTCTGGATAAGCTAGCTAGGCTTTATGTGGACAATGTGGTTCATCTGCACGGAGTGCCAATGAGTATTGTCTCTGACCGTGATCCTAGGTTTACCTCAAGGTTTTGGAACAATTTGCAAAAGGCCTTGGGAACCCAATTGAATTTGAATACAGCTCATCACACACAGTCGGATGGACAATCTGAGCGAACAATTCAGACCTTGGAAGACATGCTCAGATCTTGTGTGATGGATATGGGTGGTAATTGGGATGAACACTTAGCTTTGGTTGAGTTTGCCTATAACAACAGTTATCAAGCAACAATAGGCATGGCTCCACTTAAGGCTTTGTATGGTAATACTTGTAGGACACCATTGTACTGGACTAAGACGGGTGAAAGAAAAGTTTTAGGTCCCGAAATGATTGAAGCTACGAGTGCGATGATCAGACAAAGGATTAAGTCTGCCCAATCAAGACAGAAATCTTATGCTGATAAGAGAAGGACTGATCTAGAATTTCAAGTTGGAGAGAAAGTTTTCTTGAAGGTTTCACCAATGAAGGGTGTGATGAGATTCAATGTTAAGGGAAAGCTTAGCCCTCGATACATTGGACCTTTTGAGATTTTGGAAAAAGTTGGACCTGTTGCTTATCGATTGGCATTACCTCCGCCTCTTGCTGGAGTTCATAATGTGTTTCATATTTCGATGCTTCGAAAATACATAGAGAATCCGGAACACATTTTACAGCAAGCATCTGAAGGACTTAGTGCTGATCTTACCTATGATGAAGAACCAGCCGAAATCCTGGATAAGAAGGACAAGCAGCTACGGAATCGCACCATCCCTTTGGTGAAGATTCGGTGGAAGAACCATACCCCTGAAGAAGCTTCTTGGGAGAAGGAAGAAGATATGAAGGAGAAGTTTCCTCACCTCTTTGGAGCTCAGGTACGCTTTCAATTTCGGGGACGAAATTTCTTTAAGGGGGGGAGAATGTGAAACCCAGCCCTAACCTTGACCCGGAAACCCTATTGTTTGTAGGTCCAACAACCCGAAGTAAAGCAAGAAGTCAGCTATGGGCCATCCCAGTGGAAGACTTGGTGACTGGCTTTGAATCCATGAGTGTTGATGTCAATGTTCCATTTATGGAAACTGTATCCTGATGAAGATCGGATTAGTTGATGGACTTGGAGTGCTCTCTGTCATGGTTCGAAGGCATTTCTACCTACTAGGTAAGTCACTTGGTGTGTGTGCAAAACCCCTTGATGTTTGGATTTGATCTGAGCCTTCATTTCCTTGTTTTGGTCTTGCTGTTCTTATTGGTCAACTCATTGGTCGACTGGACCAGTCGACCAATCCAATTGACCAATGGGTTCTATTTTTGCTAATTAGGTCTTGCTTGCTCTATTTAAGTCCAATCTCGAGTCTACTTCGTATTTGCTGCCTCGATCCAAACTCTTTGGAACGTACCAGAGACCTCTACAAGTCATCTCCCTCGCGTCCTTGGTGTTTATCTTGACGGATCTTCGTCAAAATTCGTGCTTCTACACAAAAAGGTATGTGATCATCCTCTTCTGTGTTTCATCTTTGATTCTTCGTTATTTTCTTTCCTTTTCTAATTGAGGACAATAGAGAAGATGTTGCATCTCTGTTGCAACTATCTCTTTACTCCTTCCCTCTCTTTTCCTAAGGATCTAAAGCTTGGTGGATGATCTTCATCAAGATCATCACTTGCTTTTGAAGGAAAACTTGTATTCATTCACTTTCCTTATTTAGATTATTGTTCTTCAGCCTTAGATCTAATTTTCTTGAAGATCTATGCATGCTTTTCATGATTTCTTATTCACAATCAGTTATCCATCATCTTATTGTTCTTGTCCATGATTTTTACTATGAATTCTTCAAGAACAATGATTGATCTAATTATGGTAACTTTTGTTTCCTAATTTGTAACTTGAAAACTTGATTCGATTAGTGTTTTGAAGTCCTCTTTATACTAGAATGCTGCCATTGTAGTTTACCCCTTGTTTAGTACCCTTTTGAACCACCAAATTCGGTTCTTTATTCTCAAAATTCTGATTTTTGAAGGCCATTGTCTCGGTTGGTCGACTCATTGGTCGACTTAGGCAGTAGACCAAGTCAATCGACCAATGAGTACAGCAACTCCATATTTGGTCTGTTTTGGATGTTTTGATATCTTTCCTTCTAGGAATCTTTCCTAATATGTTGTATACACTTGTTTAGGACCTTCTTCTCAAGTTTTGTCAAGATCTTACTTGATTTCTTAAGATTCCTTTGCGAGTTATAAAAGGTAAGGATGGTTACTTCCTTAACTACATAGATTGCATATCTTAGTTTCCATATTTGAATCTTGTTAGTTTATTTCTTTAATTAGATTCTTGCAATGTTATACTACTGTTGTACTATCTTGATTTCAGTAGCATTACTTGTTTATGATTCATGTATGATTTACTTACCAAATATATTTGAGTTATATATTATTATTGATTTCTTTCCATATATGAAGTTGCCATATATGTGATGATTATGGATTGATGCTTGTGTATGCTTAAGTATGGTTTGGAAAGGGGAGGTGTCCTTTTGACACTTCTGTCCTTGGACTACTACGGGAATATTATGGGATGTTTCCGGAGATGCCCTTTGGACACCTTCCTAAACTGTTGGATGACATATTTAGGACTATCTAGTGGTGTTTGGCTAGGATGTCCCGTTATGTCAGACCCTAATCGGAGGGGTATTGAGACCGAACAACCCGTGGTAGCAATGGGGATTCATGGGCGCTCAAGACCGGTAACCAATCCGTGAGAGGACAGGGATCACATTGTGGGGACCATTCATCAATAGGGTTGCATATGGTTAGACTTGGGCTCACGGGCGCTCAAGACCGGTAACCAACCCGTGAGGGGACGTGAGAGCTTCCCATTTACCATATGTGGATGACCTATAGGGTTGATGAGTCCGTAGTTAGGGACTATGAGGACTCTAGTGTGAAGGATACCGGAAAGGATCGCCAAGGGCGAGGAATGGACGTATCTGGATCTGACTTGATGTAACTGAGTAGGAGACTTGCATTTGGCTAGGCTTTGACCCTAACATGCGCCGATACTTAGACCAATGGTGATGTGAGAGAGTGGTGACCTATACCCCCAGCCATGGAATGTCCCGAGGGCTGCCGGACCCACTACCAAAAGGCGTTGTGTGATGAGACCTTCCTAAAGAAGTACGGTGTTATGACTTAAAGCATGTCTGCCAATAGAGACCAGCATACATAGAGTTAGAATCATATTGCATCATGTGTTTCATATCATATAGCATTTTACTTTGCTTTGAAATCCTGCCATTTATGTTGTTATGGATTAACTGCCTTACTGAGTTTCTTTGAGACTCATTCCTTTTGTACAATGTTTTGTTAGACTACTCTACAAGTTCTGAGTATCATGACTGCTCGTATGAAGAAGCGCAAGGAGAAGAGGCATATCTCCAGGAAGGTGATTGCGGTTACGACAATTACACTGAAGATTCCGTGGGTGGTTATGCTGCGTACGATGCTTAGTCCGACCATAGAGTGGAAGCGCTCTTGCGCCATTTTTGAGATTTATACTTATAGAGATGTTGTCTATAAGATTGAGAACAATTTAGTTACCTATTGTACCTGCTATTGGGATTAGTTTTCATTCTTTTCCTTTCCTTTTAGTACTACTTTTCCGCTAGGTTGTAGAGTGGGATTCCGCCTCACTTTACTTTATTGATTTGACATTCTGATTATCTTTCGTACTCTGATTATATATGATTTACTCTTTCCTTATTTGGATCTTTGGTTTATCTTTTGCACATTGATTATTATTGTTCATGATTATGTTATTGTCTATGTGGGAGGCTGATTACCTCGATACTTGGTCTTCGGGGCTGTGGATCACACACTCGAGTATGCCAGGTAGGGTACCGGCTGGGTGGATGTGACACTAACCCTAACCAATATGTGGGTGTGTTCTTACCTTGATCCCAGACATTTTCAATCACAACTTAACTCCGACTGGTGATCCACTTTCCTAGTCCAACAGGATTTCTACAGGTTTTTCCTTGGATTCCCAGTAAGGCAGGTTCTTTATCGATGGAATCCAGATTCATGGGCTCAGGCTATGGATCATGGGCTTCAATCTGGATACTCCACAATTTATTCCAGCTGAATCTTCAACTACTTGGACCTGCAATATTGATCCCAGTTAGAAATACGAGGGTTGTTACTGTGAGAGCCAATTTTGGGGGTTTCATTTGAGAACCAATTAGGGTGTCTGAAAGGTAGTTTGGGGACCCTATTGCTGTCAAATTGAAGACCCCCAAAGTTCCATTTCAAGCAAAGATCGAACTGGAGACAGAATTAGGGTTTTTTACTAGTGCCCTATACTGGGTGGAAGACTAGGACCGGTCGATTGGTCTCTGTATGGCCCAACCCCCATGCCCTTTGTTTGGGTGTGTGTTTTAGCCCCTTTGATTCCGAACAATTCTTGATTATTGCTCATTAATTTTCTATTGTTTCTAGGGTTATTTTAGGTCAATTGCACTTTCTTATTGATGGATTACTTTTGGAATTTGGAGAGTTATATAAGCTTGAGGTGAGGAATATATTCAACCATGTCTTGTATGAATGATGTGTTATTTAAAGCTTCAATATTTTGATATCTTGTAATATAAATTGTGTTACTTTGCACAAATGGAAGGTAATGATTAATTTATACTTGTTCTATTTCAAAATTTATGAATTGTTGTATGTGAGAATGATGTGAATGTGTGGGCTTGATTTTAGGAATATGTCTTCTTATACTTATATACCAACTAGGGTTCATCTTCTTTCTCTTTTTTTGTTTTTTTATATATATATATATATATATATATATATATATTTTTATTCTTTACTGCCTATATATATATATGCACTTAGACCTAAGCTTATGAATGCTAGGTGTCTAGAAGTGTTTGGTTATGTAACCCCAGGAATACTACTACCCTTCCGGTAGGGGTATTGAAGCCGGTTAACCCGTGATATCAGTGGCTGGGTCCTATGAGTATCAAGCAGACTCATTGCCGCTATCTCTAGGGTCGTATATGTATATATATATATATATATATATATATATATATATATAGAGAGAGAGAGAGAGAGAGAGAGAGAGAGAGAGAGAGAGAGAGAGAGAGTTTGGGTTCATGTCACTTTCATGACGATGTGCAATTTTCGAAAGGAAACTACGAGAGGGTCTGCCTATACATATGTGGATGCCCATAGGGTAGAGAAATGGTGTAATACCCCCCGTATTTCTAACCCGAGATCCGTATTCCAGGTCCGAGAACCCGAAGGTCTAGTCGGGTGAACTTGTGGAGTATCCGGATTGAAGCCCATGATCCATACCCAGGACCCATGGATCTGGATCCTATATCTGAAGCTGCCTTGGCTGGGGTGGGAAATTCTGGAAGTCAGGTGTCGTTCAGAGATGTCCGGAATGAAGGTAAGATCTCCCCCATCTCTTATTTAGGGCTAGGTTGACCTTGGGTATCAACCCCCTAGTAAAAGCACCCTTGTATGGCAAATTACATGGGGGCGGTTACTAGTGGCGGTCGCTTAACCTAAGCGACGGCCCAAGCGACCGCCTGTGCCTTTTCGGGGATTTTGCCCTATTTTGCCCCCGACTTCTATAAAAGGCAACCTCCGTCTCATTAACGATTACTTTATTCGTTATTTCTTATTTGGGAGTTAAGACGGCTGCGGGGAAGATCCGAAAGAGTCTCAGATGCGACGGTGGTTTGGAAGATCGGTTCTCTTCTTCTGCGGCTTTCGGTGTGAGGTATTGAACTAACCCTTCGTTCTCTACTCTCTTATCTCCGTTAGTTTGGTTTTACCCTTTTTTCCCTCGTCACTGTGATTACCCCTTGGTTATTCTTTACCTTTTTTTTAATCTACTTGAGATGGAATAACCATAAACGGAACCCTACTTCCGTGAGATGGTAAATCCAATCAAGGAGAGGGTTAGGGGTAATCTACGATGATAGTGGATTGTTTTCTCTTACCCTTTTGGCTTAGGGAGTGTTTAATTCGAGACTTAGGATGAGATTACTCAAAAACCGGATTGAAATCGAGTAATCGAAGCTCGAGTTTCGGATTGAAACTCAACATTTTTGAGGCGGTCACTAGTGGCGGTCGCTAACCTAAGCGACCGGCACAAGCGACCGGGTAAACGATGACCAAATAGATTTCGGTTTTGATTCAAATTGGTTTATGTGACTTATATATTCTAATAACCCTGTGTTTAGGTGATTATTGTTTAAAAGAAAAGTCTACTAATAATTCTTGGATTCCATTTTACGGACGTTTCGATTATATGCAAGTAAGGACGTCTATCTTATCTATTTATGTATACTTCACATGTTAATTTATTAATTGTTATTCTTAATCTATACCAATATAAACTGCTGTAGTTTCATATATAATTTGTTATACTACTGCTGTTTACTTTGATTTCATATTTACTTTATGGTTTGTGATTGTTATGAGATGGTGGTAGTTGGTATATGATTATGATAGTTGGGGTATTCCTTTTGGGATATCTTGGCTGATGTTATCGGGAGGTCGGAATGGGACACATGCTGCTGATGCCTTCAACTATCATGATTAATTGATGACATTGTTAGGATGAGTCTAGATTGCATGGCTAGGTACCCCACATGCTACTACCCTTTCGGTAGGGGAATTGAAACCGAGTGACCCGTGATGACAGTGATGTGACTTGGTGGTCCACTGTTGGTCATGAAATGGTAGGGTTGCATATGTTAGGGTTGGGCTCATGGATGTCCAAGGACCGGACCGGGTGTCGGGAGGAATCATGAGGCATCCGCCCCAATGATATGTGGATGACCATAGGGTTATGGAGTAGAGTCCAACGAGAGGTAGCCGGTCCGTGAGGATTCTTACTCCTAGGTTGCGAAGGATCCTGAACCGAGTTGGTCGGTGCCATAGGGGATGTATCTGGACTTCATGTAGACATGTAACCATTATGACCTTGCATTGGATTAGAAACCCGGACATGCGCCGGACTCATTACCAATGGTCGTGGTGAGAGGTGTGGACTTAACCCCTAACCATGGTTTGTGAGCCGTGTGGACTTTCCTTTTTTCCCTGGATCCCTACGAGAGGTAACCATCCTTCCTTGGGATCGAGTGATGAGACTTACCCGAGAGGAGGGCTGGTGTTTATCTTAAAGCATGTCAGCTATTAGAGACTTGCATAGTTAGAAATCATAGCATCATTCATGTTTTGCATTCATTCATATTACTGTTGTATCATGGCATTTTTGGATGATGGATGAGATATATGATTGTTTCTTCTCGAGTTCTTTAGAACTCATTCCTTTATTCTTTGTATGTTTTCAGCCTATACAGAAGAAGGATTTGTATCTGAAGATGGGCTGGTTCCCTATGAAGGAACCATCCCGTTTGAAGAAGATGTGGCACCGCCAGTGGGAGATGGAAATAGCATGTGCGGGAGTTCCTGCGGGTGCATGGAGTGCGCTTATCGCACCGGTTGATGGTCGAGGCGAAAGGTGGTCGGGCGGTTCGCCCGAGGCCCGGAGAAGAATTGGAGAACCCCTCACCTTATTAAACTGGAATCTAAGTTCATTGACTTAGAGAAACAAACTGGAAAGAAACTGATTTAAACACTTTTATTCCGCTGCCCTCATTTTTTGATTTATTCATTATTCTTTATTTTCTTTCCTTTGTTATTGAAGCATTTTGGGCTTCTGTAATTCATTTAATTCAGTTATTGAATATTCTTGCTCATGATTATCTGTATTTGTCTTAAATATTGTTGATAGACTAAAACCTTGGATCTTGTGACGGATCGCACCCACGGGTTGTCGGGCGGGTAACCGAGACTGACGGGTGGGGTGTGACAAATGGGGTCCAATAGATGCCTCCCATTAAGGAATGATATCTGGACCATATATAGTAAGAGACCGTATGACAATGCATTCGGCCTAGAGTTGTCCTTGACACACGCCAGTTCTCATGCCAAATGGTGATGTGAGAGAGTGGTGACATATATCCCCAACCATGGATAGATACAACTTGACCCAACAACCGCATATAACCCAATAAACATCTTTTGTTGAGGGAGTGACTGAGACCACCCAGAGGAAATTGGTGCATAACTTAATGTTTGTATGCCATAGAGACCTCATGATAGAGTTAGGAGCATACATCATATTCACTCATTAATTGTATTATCATCATTATGCTTATTCATTATTAATTATAGATGTGTGATATGGGAATTTGTTAATGAATGCATGATATGCTGTTGAGTTGACCTCAATTAGTTTTATTAAACTCATTCCTTTTATATGTATGTTTCTTTTAGATTACACTACATACAGGTTATGAGGACTCATTTCAAATGGAGGATCTATCATCAACAGACTGTTATGAAGAAGCGAGATGGAGAGGAAGTGGACTAGCATGGAGTTTCGCGCTCGTGCCAAAACTGTTCCTATGAACCCAGGTTCTAGTAGAGAACTAGTTTAGTTTAATTCTGCTGCAAAACTATTCTTTCATTTACTTTTATAATCATTTTGATCAACATTAGTTAATGGACGGTTGTAAACTTGATAATTCAGATTTTATAATTTTCATAATTGAAATTATTCTTTTTTTTGTCCTTTGATTTACTATATTATATGATTGCATGGATTTGTTACTGAACTGAGATCCTGTAGTATATCACCCCCATGGATATTCAGTTATGATGGGATCCGGTTGGGTGGGGTGTGACAATTATCCAAAAAACTCCTTCCAATTAGGGGTGTCAACGGTTTGGGTTGCGCCAGTTTCAAGCTAGGTCTAGCGGTTTTGGGCTGAAAAACACTCAGCCCAAACACGGCCCATTAAGAAAATAACTGTTTTGGGCTGGTGCAGTTTGGGTTTGGGTTGACTAACTATTTGGGCTAACGGTTTAGAATTGAGTTTACTAACGGTTTGGGTTCGGGTTTACTAGCGGTATGTTTTGAGTGCCTTGTTGATGTGTGGAATTTATCAAGAGCATGTGAACACATATAAGCATTAAGTTCTCTCAAAGTCTCTTGTGTTGGGTGTTCAAAACCAAAAACCTTTTTTACTACAAAGAAGTAAAAATTATAGAACTAATATACAAAAAAAATTTCCATCTTGATGAATTTTAGTGGGTTGTCTCTATTTATTCTCCTCCCCCTTCCTGACACTTGTAAAAATGGATCAAAATAAAGCATTAAAAGATTTTCAAATGCTAATACACTTGCTAAATATTTACTAAACCCGTCTTCCAAATGGCGAAGGCTTTGACAGACTTGTTGTTTTCATATTCCAAAGCAAAACAATTAAGGAAAACAAATGGATACTTGGGGATTTTCCTATCTTTTACATTTAAATTTAATTTATTTTATTTATTTATAACGGGTTTAATGGGCTGGTTCGAGTTCGGGCTGGTTCGAGTTCGAGCCAAACGGTTCGTGTTAGTGGGCCACACATTGGCTAGTCCGGACTAGCCCGAACCAGTGCAGGCTGAGGTTGTTCAACCCAAACACAGCCCATTAATCTTCAATTCGAGGCTATAACGGGCCGGTTTGGTCCAATTTTAACGGTTCAAGTTAGGTTTTGACACCCTTACTTCCAATCATCTTAATTAGTCTTGGTTCGAAAAGCCCCAGTTTGGTTCTTAGAGAGCCGCACGTGGGCATCTCAGAGAGGATGAATTGAGTTCAAATGGAAAGATAATATGATTCATCACTTAATGGAGTTGGGAAATACAATAGGGAACAAGAATGATCATTCATTATAACCTAACATCTACAACTACTATCATTATTGCAAATATCCATCATAAATACCATGAAAAGTAGTTGGAAAGAAGGGTTTTTAGGTCTTCTTACCTTCACACGTGATTATCCTCACAAACCGCTCTTCAGCACTACCTCACGTGCAAAAATCTCCCAAAATTCCAAGTTCTTCTCCTCTCCCAAGCTCTCAGCCTCCCACTAGCATAAACAATTCATTTATGAAGTGAGAAAACCATAAAATAAGGTTTTTTTACTCAAATTCTCTAAAATGCCTTTTTCTGGGCAAGGGACGGTCAATCAAACCGAACATCCTCCCCAATCAACTGGCCGTATATCTTCCTCATACAAAAGCCGATTTTGATTGGCTTTGGAGGGTAGAAACCTCTAAACATTTCTAAATCAATAGAATACTTTATCTTCGCATTGGAGCCCTCTAGCATTAGTTTTCGTGCATGCCAAAATCTTCCTTTTATGCTTTTCATACTAACTTTCTCTCTCCTCATGAGTCAAATAAGGTAGCTGGGCCTTCTTCATGTTCATCCAAATCCAATAAGGTAGTTGGGTCTTTTTCATGTTCATTCAAGGTCATAGGTTCAATTTTCGAACTCCTTGTCTCAACTCCAATGGTCCAAAGTTGCCTTCTATTTGCACTTTGGGTTCGTGGACTTGAAACGATGGGTATCGGGTTAGGATTTTAAGAGATTTTACAAGTAATAAGGGGTCTATAAAAAAAGGATATGTCATGAACAAAGCTTGAAAAATCTTGAACAACATAAACCATGAACGATGATGTGAGAAGGAAAAGGAAAAGAAATGATAGGGTTTTATAAAAAGAATGTGCATTTACTATTATACCCTTGATTTACACTTTCAGTGACATGTGCATAAGTGAATAGAATGAGATTTTGACTCAAAATCCATAATAGACAAAATGTCTGTAAGGATTTTAAGAGTTTTTTTTTTTTTTTTTTTTTTTTTTAAACAAAAATAGCATTCAAAATAAATACCAAACTGTCCAAAAAAAAAATAAAGAGTCTTTTATGCAACACCCACTATTATTGGGGCAAAACTAGTGTCCATCCATCCACTATTATGCCTATTACATGGCACCCACTTTCAAAATTACAATTTAATCACAATTAGGATTTTCTATTAAGTGATGGGTAAAGTAACCTAAATTCCCTTACCCCTATTAACTTATTCAAAATTTGAAATTCAAATTATCCAAATTCCTTTGAGTAAAATTACCCAGATACCCTTAATTAGGTCCTATCTTCTTCCTATCCCTCATTCGCCATCACCGCCGAAAATCACCACACCCACTCCCCCTGTCGTAGACCACCGCTGGCTTTCCCTCGGCTGGAATTCACCCCCCCCCCCCCCCAAGACCCTAAATTGGCTTCTGAAACACCTCCAGTGTAATTTGGGTAATTTACCAGATGGGCAGTGGAGATCCATTGGGTGAATGGTGGAAAAAAAGTGAGAAGCAAAGGAAGAAGAGGAGGGACGACTTAGCATGCCAAGGTTTTAGGTTTTTCAAGAAGATGATTTGAGTATAAGAAGGAGAAGCAAAAGATGATGAACCCGCTTTAGTTGTGTAATACTTGTTGCCCACAACATGCTCTCCCCTCAGCATCAAAATTGGGGCTCTCTCTGGCTATCTTGGTATGACTTTTCTATAAGCTTATTTGTAGGAATCACCTATCAAACGAATCATCTTGCCATCAGCAACAATGACAATGTAAAACCCAAATTGGGGTTCAAGGCTTGAATTGTATTTGACTTTGGTAAGATCCCAAATGAGCAACTACAGGCGAGCAAGCGAGCGGCTTTGTAACAACCCCCGTATTTCTAACCCAGAATCGTATCGCAGGTCCGAGAACCCGAAGGTCTAGTTAGGTTAAGTTGTGGAGTGTCCGGATAGAAGTCCATGATCCATATCCATAACCCATGGATCTGGATTCTCCTGTTGAAGAACCTGCCTTACTGGGAAGTTGGATCTCTGGAAGAAGGTAAGTGGTGTTTGGAGATGTCCGGGATGAAGGTAAGACCTCCCCCATGTGTTAATTAGGGTTATGTTGTGTTTGGGTTTCAACCCCTTGAGCAAAGCACCCTTGTATAGCAATATACTAGGGGGCGGTTGCTTGAGGCGGTTGATTGAACCAAGCGACCGCCACAAGCAACCACCAAGGTTCGATTGCTGGAAAATGCCCTAAGTTGCCCCCTATTCGTTATAAATAGCAACCCTCGCCCTATTAACGCATTATTATATTCGGGATTGCTATTTTGAGCGATTAGGCGGCAGTGGAAACGTGTTGGAAGGTGGGCGAAGTGCTGTTAGTGATATGGAACCTCTTCCCCTCTGTATTTGGTGATTCTGGTTAAGGTAATGAATCTCCATCTCCCATTCTCTTATTTTCAACTTCTAATTGATATGAACCCATCCCCATTTTGTTAGTGGTTACCCACTTGGTTAGTTGTAGCTCTCTTTCCAATATTCTTGATGGGATCCTGTCTAGAAACGAATCCCTGCATTTGTTAAATGGATGGATCTAATCAAGGAGAATGATTTGGATAATAGATCTGTGTTAATTTTAGGGTTTCATGTTACCCCTTTGTTATAGACCTATTAAGATTGAAATTCAGACAAAGATCATCCCAAAACGGATTGAAATCGAATGATCAAAAGTCTAATTTCGGAGTTGGAAACTGTCTGAAACAGGGGTAGTCGCTTGTGGAGGTCGCTTGACCCAAGCAACCGCCACAAGCAACCGGCTGGTTTCCAGTGACTATGTAGGTTTGGTTTTGGCGATTTGACTCTTGACTCTTATACATTCTTGTAACCCTGTATATAGGTGTCCTCTGTTTCTACTTAAAGTTTTATAATTGTGTTTGGATTGCAATTTAAAGGACTTCTAATAAATTACAGGTAAGGACAAGCATTCTTATTTATATGCAATTACATATACATGATGAATCAATTGTTCTATTTATTATTCTTTAATTATGTATCTTGTTGTAATTGTATAAAGCATGTGAATCTTATTGTGTACTTGTTGGTTATAATGTTCTTTTATGACATTGCACAATTGTTCATGGTATGATAAAGAGTGATGTAGTGTAGTTGTGATGGAAGGGTTATTCCATTGGAATACCTTGGCTGAAGATATAGAGGGTTGTGGTATGGGACACATGCTCACTGATGCCTCTAGCACTATCATGATTACATGGTGACATACCTAGAAGAGTCTAGAATTGCATGGCTAGGTACCCCACATGCTATTACCCTTTCGGCAGGGGAATTGAAGCAGGGTAACCCGTGACAATGGTGACGTGACTCTGTTTCATTCTACAACGGTAACCAATCCAGTGCGGAGACTCAGTGGTCCACTGTTGTTCATGCAATGGTAGGGTTGCATATGTTAGGGTTGGGCTCATGGACGTCCAAGGAGCGGACCGAGTGTCGTGAGGAGTCATGAGAGCATTCCGCCCCAACAATATGTGGATGACCACAGGGTTAAGGAGTGGAGTCCCATAATGGTAGCCAGTCCGTGAGGGTTCTCACTCCTAGGTTGCAAAGGATATTGAACCGAGTTGGTTGGTGCCATAGGGGAAGTATCTGGACTCCATATAGTATGTTACCATTATGACTTGCATTAGTTTAGAAACCCCAACATGCGCCAGTACTCATGCCAATGGTCGTGGTAAGAGAGTGTTGACTTAAACCCCAGCTACGGTTTGAGAGCCAGGTGTGGACTTACCCCTTTACCTAGGATCCCTACAAAGGTATCCAATCCTTGTCGAATCAGAGTGACTAGACCTACCCGGAGGAGGGCTGGTGTATATCTTAAAGCATGTCGGCTGTTAGAGGCTTGCATAGTTAGATCTTAGTAGCATTCATATTTATGCATATCATTCTTATCATTTATGCATTGCTGATGTGTTGACATATATATATGAGAATTGTTTGTTCCTTACTGAGTTCGTTAGAGCTCATTCCTTTCGTTGTATGTATTATATAAACTATGGGGGGGGGGGGGGGGGGGGGGGGGGGGGGGGGGGGGGGGGGGGGGGGGGGTTGGTTTTTTTTTTTTTTTTTTTGTTTTTTTTTTTTTTTTTTTTTTTTTTTTTTTTTTTTGGGTGCCTACCTTTAGCATGGACTTGCATGGCCGATCTATACTTGCATTTATTATTATTGATGGGTAGACCATGGATCCGTATGGGTCCACGTTTCAGCTATAAAGAGGGGTGGCTTGCACGCTTTGTTTGCGGAGGGAAGTCAGCGATGGGCGATTTCTAGCGAGGGATAGGAAGAAGATGGAGGTATTTGGGTAGTTTTACTGCTCAAAGGGTATTTGGGTAATTTTAAATTTTAAATTAGTTAAATGGGGTAGGAATCTAAGTCATTTTAGCCCTCACTTAACATAAAATCCTAACTATGGGTAACTTCATCCTAGCCTCATCAAGCGACTCAAAGATATCTTTCTCTTTAAATTAGGAAGTACCTAACATTATGCAAATGTAAACACATAATTATCATGAGTATTTAATTTCACAACTCCAATTCCTATTACTTCACAAATATCACTATTACCCCTAAGAACTTTAGCATTTGTAACATCATTCAAACAAGTGAACTAATCAAGGTTAGGATTCATACGAAATGTACATCAAAGGCAAGTATCCAATCACTAAACCTATCATCCTTAGTAACAGCCAGGACATCATAAAAATTGGCTTGATCACTGCTAGAGGGTGATCTCTTTTTTTTCTCTTCTTTTCTTTTAATATTAATTTCTTTTTAGATGTCCTTATTTATTGCAGAAAAACACTTTCTATTTATGCTTTTGTTTCTTTTTCTTTTAATTTTTTTTTTTGGTATGAATAGAAAATTCTTTCCAGATGTCCTTTATTGTAAAAAAAGCACTTTCTATTTCTTGATTCACCCTTATTACTATTCCCATTATTCTGATTATTGTTGGGGTTATTATTGTTACCCTTAATTTTATTTTTGTTCTATCTATTATGTCTTACCTTTAACAAATAAATTTCCCCCTCCCTTAGACTTATTGGTAGACAATATTTTAAACTCCCAATTTTTCAAGGGTTCTATACATTAATCAAGAGTAATCTTACAAGCATAGTTTATAGCATTCTTGTCCACTATATAATCATCATGCAGTGAATTCAAAAGTATAGTAGATAAATTCCGGCCATCTAACTTAGAGTTTTCACTATATTAGCTAATTCTATAACAAACTTCGTAAAATTATCAAGATTTTAATCTAAATAAATAGAATAATCCATTTTAAAGCTATACTACTTTTTTTCTTCTCAAATAAATCATATTTCCTAAATTTCTTTTTTGATAAATCTGTTTGAGTTTGAGCCATAACTTGATAGGAGTATTGTCATGCTCACTTAAATTCCTGATGACACCATTTGTTATGTTCCACAACATGCATCCGACAACATTTTCCATCATCTCAGCATGCAGAGATGGATCAAGAGACTCATAGAATGCATCAAGGTCATCAATGGCCTTTAATAACCTTTTTTGGGCTAAAAGAGCCCAAATCTTCCTCTTCCATATGGCAAAATTCCCAATGCTATCAAACTTCTCAATATATACCCTTGAACTTCCCATTGGAGTAAACAAATTAGGAGGATTATGGTTAAAACCCTAGAATGGTGTCACTCTAGGGTTACGAGTAGATGTACTACTCCCACCATAACCTTTAGACACTTGAACAAGCTCTCTGGATTCTTTAGCGGGTGACAAACCAAGAGCCCCCACCTTCTCTCTTTTTGTCTTAATTGAAATAGAAAAATCATAGAACAAGAAACCCAATCCGAAACACAGAAACCTTAGAACAAGATTCTGGAAACACCCACACTAGAGAAACCTTGCACTTACCCTTCGAAACCTTCAATCAAACCAATCGAAGTGAAAACCCCAATGAATCATTGGTTTAAACCCTTCAATAGAGCTCTAATACCATTGTTAGGTTCAATTGAACCTCTGTAGTGTAAGAACGCACCAATATACTTGAAGAAACAAGAGAAGAACACACAAATAATTTGATTATGGAGTTCGGTATGAAACCTACATCGTGAGGCTCAAATTGAAGTCTGATGCACTAATCAAGAAGTAATCTTATGAGACCTCAACAACAAGTGACACACACATGAATCCTAGACCACGAAACTCTAAAAATCTAAGAAAAATAGAAGATTACAGTTCTAAAAAAACAGAGAACGAAGGAAGAAGATGGACTCACTTGAAACCCTAGCAAAGCAAGGAAAAACTCTTGATAGACAAAATCCTGACTTTTGAGTGAATCAACCCAAAAAATAAATACCCCAGTCTAATATGGTTAAAACATGGTGCTGGTTCAATAACAATACATATAACCGAAAAAGAACACGAAGCAAACTTTGAAGTTACAAATTAGTTGCTGAGTAGTCTACATGGTAGGTGGTGCCTCAATCATTTGATCGTATACTCTAAGAAACTTGGGTCATGTTCTTGCTGTCCCTATGGTTTGCTGTGATTAATTAATTCCCTTATCCTTTTGGTTCACTAAGTACTCTCCTAGGCAACCTTTAGGGGTTACTCAGTTGGCAAAAGACCAATGCATACACATACAAGGTAAGAATTTGATTTTTCTTAGGGTGATGGAGAATCTCTACTTCATATCATACTATTATACAAAAGCATGTACTCATCTTTCTTGGCAAATATTTTAATGTCTTTTTATTTATTTGAAATACCTTGAGTTTTCTATTGTTTATTAGATATTTAACTATTTTTATTGGGTATTTTTAA
Organism: Hakea prostrata; assembly: GCF_041222555.1. Taxonomy (NCBI): domain Eukaryota; kingdom Viridiplantae; phylum Streptophyta; class Magnoliopsida; order Proteales; family Proteaceae; genus Hakea; species Hakea prostrata. The sequence continues at coordinate 9,618,754 of NC_142605.1, forward strand.
CATTTTGGTTATTAATAATGAAATAATATTTCTAATTCTTAGAAAAACTTCTTAAAATACTTTAAAAAAAGGAAAATCTTCTCCTAAATTCTACCCCCACTCCAAGATTTTTGTTTCCATTTTCCTATTATAGACACTCACCGCAAACCCTTTTACCTTTTACTGTTGACTAAAATTAAGGTATGTTTCCTTTTATTTTATTGTTAGTAATTGCTTCAAAAAAATTTTGGTAGAATTAGTAATTGCTTAAATGATAATGTAATATAGTGTGAATAAGAATGTTGGTATTATTTTAGAATATGGTAAAATTTTCTCATTCTTGCAAAAAAAATATAATAAAAAAGGGAATACCATAATATCTAATATTTTTTGAAAAGGCAATACAATTTTGGTTTAAAAAAAAAAACCATAAAATATGATATTTTTTATTAAAATATATTTTTCTTGTTTTTTAGTAGAATTAGTAATTGCTTAATGGTAATGGAATGTAGTTTGAATAGGAATCTTAGTGTTATTTTAGAATATGATATTTTTTTAATAATGTAATGAAGTATGCAAAAAAAATTATTCTTACTCAAAAAAAAAAAAAGGAATATTGTAATATCTTATACTTTTTGAAAAGACAATACAATTATAGTAATAATAATAATAATAATAATAATAATAATAATAATAATAATAATAATAATAATAATAATAATAATAATAATAGAGTATGATCTTTCTCTTTTATTAAGAAAAAAAAATTTGTTTGATTTTTATTAAGATATCACCTCTTTCGCTCCCTTTTACTTAAAAAAGAAGAAGAAGAAGAAAAATTATCTTTCATTCCCTATCCATGCACTACCAGAGATGATGGTTTCTCCAATGGATTGCCAGAGAAGTTTACCTAGAGCACGACATCAACAAGAATGGGATTCTTGAAGATATCGGTACATGTTCACTTCTTCTCCTTTGGTCTTCACTGATTCATTGGTTCTTTTGTATTGTCGTTTATACTTTACTTGTTGTTCATCAATTACATAGAAATTTATCTGTGCCATTGTTTATCATGTGCATCCTAGGAATAACGTCATGTTCTATGCATGCCACGAACCAAAAGAGGAAGTGTTGAGTATATTTCCAAGAGGACAGAGAAACAACGATCGGAAGAACTATGATATCTATAGAGGCGGCAAGGAAACGAAATCGTTCTTTCCATCTAACAATTAAATTTGGAGATTCCAATAAACGTATTGGATGTTTTAAAGAATGACTTGACTACTTATCAACAAGTAAGTTGCATTTTCTTTTTAGAGTTTCAAATCTTTGTTGTTCTGAAAGCAATCGTATCCTTTCTAATTTATTTATTGGCTTAATTTTTAGTTTTTGATCGATATCAATAGATGATATCTTTGTTAATATCAAACAATGAGAAAATGTTGTCGTTTAGGTTTTATTTGTTTGTGTGATAATTTTTTAGGTTTGTAGATGTTTATTTCCTTAATTCTTGTTCAAAATTGTTCACATTTTGATTGTAACTGCATTGCTTTTACCATTCTAGATCGCTAGGAGTTGATCATCTCGAATTTTAGACTTCTTTCCTTGAGTTTTACCAATTTTGTTATTTTGTTTGATCCGTCTATGTAATTGGAATAGTTTTATTTTTATCAATTTAGCACTATTTTTTCCTCGTTTAATTTTCTAGTAGGTTAACTAACGTTTGGCTGGAAATTTGGAGCATTTTATTAATTATTTGAAATATTGTGAAAAGCTTACGATCATGGGTTTATTCAAGCAAGTGCTCAGTAACATATATTTTTCATTCGTTATCCATACACCACCACATAAGCCTCACTCTCATCTCTGCCACACTCTCAAATTCGACGATAATGAGGTGAAGGATTATTTGGTGATGAGGGTTTCTCTAATGGGTCACCAAAGATGAATGTCCCCAAAGAAACAACTTTGCCTAGAGCATGGCATTAGCAAGGAAATTCTTGCAGATTTCACTACACAGGCTCATTTCTTCTCTTCAATCTTCACTAATTCATTGTTTTTTTTTTTTTTATGTATTGTCATTTTCTAGATTTTGAATGCTTGCTTAAGTTTTCATTGCTTGGATAATTTTGCTTTAATGAAATTGCTATGTTAAGGATCTGATTTGGTACTAAGAAGGATGCGTCTCAACTGAAATTATTATTAGGAAAACCTACAAAGTGAAGTAAAAATGTGACTCTATTGCATGCTTTGCATATAGTTTAGTTTCAAAATTTTGTTTCTTAAATTGCCTGTCATATATTTGTAAAAAATGTAATCCTAATAAAGGTTTTTTAATTGCAATCTTTTGTTCCAAAAAATCTAAACTAATGCCAGAGTACATGTTTGATTTTCCAATTGGAAGGGGTTTCCTATATAGGTCATGTTGATTATAAATATGTAGAGCATTGACTATAAGGTATATTTTACCATCCAATAAGTAAACACGCTCAATCATTTTCTATTAGTTTTTTCTAAGAGTGGAAATTGGTTGATGAATCAATAGCTTCCCTTCAAATTATTGCTTTTCCTGCTTGTCTCTCTAGATTTTTACATTTTTGAGTCATGATCTTCCACTTGGATAATTGCATATGTTGCCTATTTCTGAAAGATATTTGTCTTCAAATCTTTTGATATAAATTTTATTATGAATTATGTCTTAGGCTGTTGTTCTCATGTATCATCTTTAATGTCATGCTTGAGTTATGTTTCATTCTTTTCTTCCCTAAAGCTTCATGAGGCCATTGCTCATGAAGGGTCCCAAGAGTTCAAAAAATGCATTATAATCCAAGAACCATCTACTACAACATGTACTCAAAAGCCCCCTCTTGATTATTCTCATTAGTTTTATGACAAGTACAGGGAGTCCTTCAAATAATACATTACTTAAATGATGTACTTTTCACCCCAATTTTATTGATTCTATGAAATCCATGTATTTAATTGGAAAACCTGTTGTGTAACTTCCTCTTCTCCAAGCCATATGGAGAATGAGTAGAATATCAAAACTGGGTCAATCTTCTCTAACTCGCATAGATCTAAGGTTTTCTCTCAGTTTCTCTATCTCCAATTCACATACAACGGAGGGTTTTTTTAGATCTTCTGAATCAAAAGTGGTTTTCTCAACCAATATTGTATCAAATTTCAAGGTCTCCATGAACCTATTTTTCAGCTTCTTTTGTTTTCGAGTTAACATAGAAATAGAAAGAAAATATAAAAATTATTTTGTTTGGCTTAATAAACATACAATGAGAAGGAAAAAGAAAAACATAACAAAATATTCCACGATAAAGTAAAAATATTTAGACAAAGTATGAAGGAACTGTGTAGAAGTTGCAGTACCTAAATCTTTAGATGATTTTTTCAGTGGAAAAACATTATTTAGTATATAAGGGTAGACAAAATTAATAATTAATGTATCGTATTAGTTAGAAAATAAATAAAAAAATAAAAACTTTGTTTAAGATCTATTCTTTTTTGTTAAGTAAAGGATCAACCTTTATTAGAACTGAAAGATTGAAATACAAACATTTATAAATCATATATTCAATTCTGCAACCAAGGTTCGATATGTCGACCCATGTCGCCGTGTCGGACCTTGGTGACACGGCAACATGGGCGACATATCGCCAAAAGTCGACCGACTTTTGGTAGGGGTTCGATGAAAAATCGAACCCCTGTTTCGATGGGTATTTTAGGTCATTTTGACCTGAAATTTGATGTGTAGCCTAATTTGAGGCCAATAAACACATTGGGGGTGTTATTTTGACCTAAAACATTACCTAAACTAATGTTCTTAATTGACCCATGTCCTACTATACGCGGATGAAAGCCCCGAAACTAAAAACCTAAAAACTCATAAAAACCAAATCATAGAAAGTCTACAATTCATTGTACAAATACTGAAATACATAGAGTCATCCAACCATATAAAATCTGGAACTCTCAGTACCAAGTACTGTGCCTAGGTGGATTGAACTCCTGTGACTCGGACTGTCTCCAATGATGCCCCCCCAACAAATTCACATACTCATCCCATCTCATACGATATTGAAAATTGTCTAAGTAATCATTAACTACAGTTCTATAGCGGTCATCTTCCTCCGCCATGAGAACTCCAACTTGAGGGAAGTGAGAATAGGGCTAAGGAACGTTTTGCATGCCATCAGATGCCCTTGTTGGTACGAATGACTCTGATTGTGAAGGAGGAGAGGGACACCATAGCTCCCATGATACGAAGAACTAGAGGGCACACCATAGCTCCCATGATACGAAGAACTAGAGGGGTTACTAATTCCCATATCATACTGTCCATGTGAAGGAGGGAGAGGTACACCATAATTACCTGTAGGCCAATAACCTGTTGTGGAGCCTATGGACTCATCCAAGCTCATGGACCCCATTGACGCAATCGCCGCATCCCAAGGATTACCATAATCATAACCACCTCCATGCTGTTGCTGGCCGTTATGGCCAGCCCCCCTCTGATGGTGGCTCGGCCTCGTATCAGGATATTGACAACCACGCTGATAATCACCACCATGATCATAATCCTGGGTGGCATGATCAAAATGACTCTCCTCAGTGTATCTGGGTGGGGGCTGCTGTGTCTTTGGTAATGTAACATGTAGACGCTCTCCAATGCCTCCACCACCACCACCACTACCACCATCACCATCATCATCATCATCATCTCGATCAGTCTGACTAGGCGGGAGTGTGTCATCATCTCCTCCATGCCTGGTGCCATCATCCAATCCTCATCAGCAGTTGCAGCTGCCTCTGCATGTGCCTGACCCTCTTGAGTGGCCATATACTCATCCGCATTAACCCTTGCAGCTTGAGCTAGTTCTGGGTCAGGCCTCCCTCCAAGTTGGTCCAATACCGGCTCACCCCTGTCCAACATCCACTGAGTGAGGGGATCTTGCTCATCTTTGGCCACATCAAATATATCATCAAGATTGATGTATTGCCTATCATTCAGAGCCTGCTCCCTAGCATATTGCAGCTTCAACCTCATATTATAGTGAATAAATACGAGGTCATTTAGACGTTGGCTTCCCAACCAGTTCCTCCTCTTGGAGTGGATCATGCTGAATGTACTCCAATTCCTCTCACATCCAGAGGCAGAGCAAGTCTGAGACAAGATCCTGATTGCCAACCTTCACAAGTTTGATGCACTGTTGCCATAGAGATATCACCATTCAGCTGCATTATCACAAAAACATTAAGTAAGAAACTCAAAAGTCAAAAGACTCAAAACATTTATGCATCTAAGGATCTAACTATATAAGTATCTAACCTGGATCACTAGTCTCTCTGCCCCGTAAAGCAGCAGCTCCACTAAAAGACCCAAATGCATCCCTAAACAATTTGATCTGCAATAATACAATCATTAGTATTGATTGATTATCTAAATTATTTAAACAATAAATACAACTCACTAATCATTTGAAATTCCCAATGTCTCACCTCATTGTGGAAAATGATTGGAGCATCTCATCTGGCTCCAACTTCGTTATCACCTGTAGCAGGGCATCCAATAGGTTTGTGTCCAACCCTAAATGTTGACTATATTGATACTTAGGGTTTAAAAAATATGCTGCATAATTAAAAAAGCTTAAAATTAGTACCAACTACCAATACCTACAATGCTACAAGCCCACAAGTCTACAACTACAAATCAACAACCCATAATATTTACTTACCGGCCCTATGCAAAGGATGCATCAGATGAGCTGTCCATCGTGCATCGACAATATCTAAGAAAGCCCGATGTCTTCTAGGGTTTGCTGCCTTTATAGCATCCTTCATAGGCTCAAGGGATGCATACAAGTGGGGCATAGTGGGTCCCCTCAAGGAAGAGTCCACCATACGCAAGACCTTTACTATAAGATCTATAGTTTGCAACACCACAGTAACACATTTCCAGAAATCATCAGATGATATTGTGTACTATGCGGCGCGCCCATTGGTCGTGCTGAATTATCACAAACTCATTAAGTCAATAGACAATAGATATCATACAAGATAATCATAAACTCATAATATAAATACAATAATTTATAAGATGAAATAGTAGATAGTTATCTTACTTGGATCCAGCCCAATCAAACCACTCCTACGATGCAAACATGGACCTGAGGCCCGACTTCTTATCTTGCATGCTGCTCAAGGCGACGAAATTCGTCGCAAATCGTGTCAGACCAGGTCGCACCAACTCACCTCCACATGATCTCCTCATCATTGCCAAAGCAACGTTATGATTGTAGATGAAGTTGGTTACCTGTCTTGCACTCTCAACGGTGTTGTGGACAATGCTGATTTTTCCAATGTCCTTCAGCATTAGGTCAATTGAATGTGCAGCACAAGGTGTCCACAAAAGGTTATAATCAGGTGAAGCCATCAACACTTCACCGGCCTCTTATAGTTGGAGTCATTGTCAGTGACAATCTGCACCACATTTTTCCTACCAACCTCCTCGATCACATCCTGCAGGAGACCCATGATATATCTATGGTCTTTCATATGACCAGTAGCATCCACTGATTTCAAGAAGACAGTTCTCCAATCACAGTATACCATGAAGTTGATGATGGATTTTCTCGTCGAGCCAGTCCATCCATCAGACATGATGGTGCATCCATAAGTATCCCAAAAGGGTTTCATACTATCAATATACTCCTGCAGCTCATGCTTCTCCTCTTGAAGGAGGGTGGTCATCAACTTTGTAGGGTTGGGACCATCATATCCAGGGCCTTCCTTTGCAATAGTATCAATCATATTCATATAGTATGGACCCTGTGCTTTGTGTTTGTGGGGATGTGATTGTAATAAATCCACTTTGACATTGCTTTCTTTACCTTCTTTGCCATACCTTTTCATGCACCAGATATCTTGGGCTGCTTGACCCCTTTTCTCCTGAATGTATCAGGATCCTACTCCATGATCGGGTCTTGACGGCGTGGATAATCAGATGGTTGCCGTGGCAGTGGCACTGAACGGTCTGAACCTGATGTATGAGGGGCCCGCTGACTCTGTGATCTGCCAAACATGCCAAATACACCACCCCTCCCCCCAGAATCAGAAGGTCTAGCCCCTGTAGGCCTAGAGGGACCAGCTCCTGTAGCTCTAGCTCTGGCCATATCCTCGCTCCCCGATGGTGCAATCGTCCGCTCTCTCGCCATGGCCCGCCGCATATCCCTCTCCTCCTGATCTCTATCCACATCAACAGGATCAACATCCCTATCATCATCTGAATCATCCACATATGATGACAGACCCCGCACTGCATCATCTAGTGCTCTGTTGACTTTCCTCCGATCATCTTTCTTCTTCCCCTTCTGTTTTTGTAAATCCCTGAGTAACTTGATTACATCTAGATGGGCCTCTGTGCATGTAGTCACATCTTTTGAACTCCCAGTGATGTGACCCTTGAACCTACTGATGCCACCTGAGTATATTCTTTTGTGACAAAAATTACACTCTGTTTTATTTTTGTTTCCATCAATAGCCGTATAATATTGCCATGCTGGGTCAGTCCTCCCTCCTACTGCTGATCTGTTAGGCTGTCCCTGTCCCTGTCCTCGTCCACCTTGGGAAGACCCAGTTCCCCTCTGACTCCCACCAGCAGACATGATGATTGTTGCATTCAAATAACATTAACAAATAACAATTAACAACATCATTATAATTGTTTATACACTAATAAACAATCATATAATTGTTTATACACTAATAAAATACTTACAATAATTATTCCATAATTTTCAAAACATTTCCCCCCATTTTCCCCTAATTTTTCCATTTTTCATAATTATTGATATTTATATTAATATTTTAATATTTTTTGAAAAATAAAATAATTAATTTTTGGGTCAAAAAATATTTCGACTCCGTGAGTCCGTAGATCGGCTCACGGAGTTCCACATATGTTTTTTCTATCATCATACAACCACTATATCACTTAAAAAGTAATCATACAAGATAATCAAAATATCATTTTTTACCCACAAAAATAAAAAAATAAAATACTTTGCGGAAAAATATTCCGACTCCGTGAAATCGTAGATCGGCACATGGTATTCAACATATATTAATTTCAAAATCATCCAACATCATATAGCATGCATTTTGTGAAAAATTACTTGGAGAAGAATGGTTACCTGTTTGACGAAAAAACTCCCAGATCTGTGCGAAACGGCTACTGATCGACAGAAACAACGTGATATCCGGAAACAAGGAAGCAAGATGTACTAGTAGATGTCGAAGATCGGACGAAAATATGGTGAAAAGTGCGAAAAATGAGAGAGAGAAGCTCGGGAGAAGAGAGAGAAAATGCAAAAAAATTGAATGGAAATTCGGGCGAAATTCGCCCGAATTTTGCCATTTTATCGCCAGAAGTCGGCGATATATTGCAAACGGTGGAAATTTCGACCGTTAGCTATATATCGCCGAGAAGTCGACGACATATCGTCAACTTCTTGCAATATCGGTGTCGCTGGGGGGTGTCGTGTCGCCCCCGAGCGACATAGCGACATTTCGCCTTGTGTCGGCGATATATCGCCGACACAAGGAACCATGCCTGCAACAACAGTTGCTCTACATACACCCAAACTCACTGGTTCCAAAAGAATTACTAAAGAAAACATAATATACAAAGAATCCATACTATTCACCTAAAACTTGAACCTTGGGAGCTCTAAAACATCCTAACACAACTCCTACATGACATGTTCAAGCTACTCTACTAAAAGGGAAGAAGTTTGAATCTTAGCCATTGATTTTTGCAAAAAAAAGTCAACAATGGGATTTGCCTCGTTGTAACAATGGGTAATCCTCCAATCAATCTGCTCCATGTAGGATTTCAATCCGTGCTAGAGCTGTAATGCAAACCAAGGAATTCTATGCTCTTTCATTCCCAACACCATTGACACATAATCAGTCTCAATCTGGAGCATCTCAACACCCAAAGATTGAGTAACAACCAACCCTTTTATCAAACCCATGAATTATGCCTTTAAGCTTGTATTTACACTCAAGTACCAATGTAAATAGGACACAATATAACATAAAGTCAAATTTCAAGACATTTCCCTTCTTACCATATATGTGTGGCCTCGTGTATTTGCACGCGTAGTTTTTACTACTTTAAATTATAAGGGTAAACTGGGCAAACCTCATCTCCCCCAAAAGAAAAGAAAACTCTCTTAGGCTGAATTATTTTTTATGACACCCTCTAAAATTCTATATCTACTTGTATGATTGGGGTAGTAAGACAAATGAGTAGCTAAAGTTGTCATTCTTCTTAATTTAACATAGGTACAAGGGTATATAGTATTATTATTTTTTTTTTGTGGTTTTCGGCACTTTCATTGAAAAGGACGACAAGGAAAACCCAAGGCATCTTGATTACAAACATCTTGAAGCCAAGGAGTGGCTAAGGGCCAATGTATCTCACCTAGCAGAGACAGAGCCCGCCTAGCTAAGAGTCTACAACATGATTGGACTCTTTAGAAATACAAGCAAAAGAAACCAAAGAGAAATGAGACACCATATCTCTTACATAATAATAGGAAGGTTCTCCAAAGGACAAGGCCTCCCTTGATCCATAACAATCTTGATCAGTTGGCTCCAATCAAATTCGAAATAGCACAATGAACCCATACGCAAAGCCACTGCTTCACCCCATAGGTAAGGGTGTCAATTGCGTACCGAAATCGTTTAACTATACCGATCCGCGCCGTCTAAAAGAGCACCGTACCGTACCATTCAAAATTTGGTACAGTATGTACCGAAACCAAATTCCTTTGGTTACGGTTTCGGTTTTAGATACTCATACCGTCGAGTAGGTACCGAAATTGTACCGAAATTGGTACCGTACCAAATTTAGGGAGATAAATGTAATTTTACAATGAAAACACTTTACTTTTACGTTATTCATAATTCCCTATTTCAGTTTTTTGTTTCGTCCTTCACTCCTCTTCTTAGATTATCCTGCACTCCTCTTCTTAGATTTATTTGCTTTGTCTCTGTTAATATCAAATTTTATTGATTGTTTGGTTACAAAATTTTATTAGGATCTTAATGAACTAATAACAAAAGTGGCATGAGTTTGTTTGTACCAAAAGTATACCGCACTAAATACTGTTTTTAAACCGTTTTCCCATACTGATTTAATATCGAAACCGTACCACCGTGTAAATTCGATACAATTTTGGTTTTCGGTATTCAAAGTTGGTACTGTACTGAATTACCGAAACTGTATTGATTGACACCCTTACCCATATGCAAAGCCACTGCTTCACCCCATAGGACCGACGAGCATAAAACTGGATTAGAGACTGCCCTAAAAAAAAGACCCACTGCTATCCCTAATAATGATACCAACAACAGCACCAGAATTCTCCACACATGAATAATCACTATTCACCTTGAACCAATTAAGTGGTGGAGGGGTCCAGCCACTAGAGTGAGCCTCCCTATGCAACTCCAACTTCAGTGGCTATCCAATCGGCCCTTGTGCAGCCCAGAATTATCAATTATCGTTCACGGGGCCATTTCTCACCATTGGAACACAAGGCATTTGGCCCAAAGTAAGCCTAAAGCATCTCTCAACCTGTTTCCCGAACAACTTAAACTGCTTCCAAACATTCGAAAGTACCTTCAAATCGGGCAATTCTAGCACCCAACTGGATTTTCCGATCCGCCACCATCACTCCATCCAAATTATTAGGCTGCAGAGAGTGAAGTTGAAAAGACGGCAGATCGGGTATCCATTTAGACCCCCACACGTTAGAGCCTACATACATGGCCGTTGCCGATCCCATAGATTTAATCAAAAG